>NW_027618488.1:0-71000 GCF_964187855.1 Myxine glutinosa | reverse complement strand
AACCACTTTTCGCACTTGTGTTAGTGTTGAAAAACCACTTTTCGCACTTGTGTTGGTGCAGGAAACCACTTTTGCACTTGTATTAGTGTGGAAAAAACACTTTTCGCACTTGTGTTAGTGTTGAAAAACCACTTTTCGCACTTGTGTTGGTGCAGGAAACCACTTTTGCACTTGCATCAGTGTGAAAAAACACTTGTTGCACTTGTGATAGTGTTGAAAAACCACTTTTCGCACTTGTGTTAGTGTTGAAAAACCACTTTTCGCACTTGTGTTGTTGCAGGAAACCACTTTTGCACTTGTATTTGTGTGGAAAAATCACTTTTTGCACTTGTGATAGTGTTGAAAAACCACTTTTCACACTTGTGTTAGTGTTGAAAAACCACTTTTCGCACTTGTGTTGGTGCAGGAAACCACTTTTGCACTTGTATTAGTGTGGATAAACCACTTTTTGCACTTGTGTTATTGTTGAAAAACCACTTTTCGCACTTGTGTTAGTGTTGAAAAAACCACTTTTCGCACTTGTGTTAGTGTTGAAAAACCACTTTTCGCACTTGTGTTGGTGCAGGAAACCACTTTTGCACTTGTATTAGTGTGGAAAAAACACTTTTTGAACTTGTGATAGTGTTGAAAAACCACTTTTCGCACTTGTGTTAGTGTTGAAAAACCACTTTTCGCACTTGTGTTGGTGCAGGAAACCACTTTTGCACTTGTATTAGTGTGGAAAAACCACTTTTCGCACTTGTGTTAGTGTTGAAAAACCACTTTTCGCACTTGTGTTAGTGTTGAAAAACCACTTTTCGCACTTGTGTTGGTGCAGGAAACCACTTTTGCACTTGTATTAGTGTGGAAAAACCACTTTTCGCACTTGTGTTAGTGTTGAAAAAACCACTTTTCGCACTTGTGTTAGTGTTGAAAAACCACTTTTCGCACTTGTGTTAGTGTTGAAAAACCACTTTTCACACTTGTGTTGGTGCAGGAAACCACTTTTGCACTTGTATTAGTGTGGAAAAAACACTTTTTGCACTTGTGCTAGTGTTGAAAAAAACACTTTTCGCACTTGTGTTGGTGTTGAAAAACCACTTTTCGCACTTGTGTAGTGTTGAAAAACCACTTTTCGCACTTGTGTTGGTGCAGGAAACCACTTTTGCACTTGTATTAGTGTGGAAAAAAACACTTTTTGCACTTGTGATAGTGTTGAAAAACCACTTTTTGCACTTGTGTTAGTGTTGAAAAACCACTTTTCGCACTTGTGTTGGTGCAGGAAACCACTTTTGCACTTGTTTTAGTGTGGAAAAACCACTTTTCACACTTGTGTTAGTGTTGAAAAACCACTTTTCGCACTAGTGTTAGTGTTGAAAAACCACTTTTCGCACTTGTGTTAGTGTTGAAAAACCACTTTTCGCACTTGTGTTGGTGCAGGAAACCACTTTTGCACTTGTATTAGTGTGGAAAAAACACTTTTCGCACTTGCGTTAGTGTTGAAAAACCACTTTTTGCACTTGTGTTAGTGTTGAAAAACCACTTTTCACACTTGTGTTAGTGTTGAAAAACCACTTTTCACACTTGTGTTTTTTTTTTTTTTTTTTATACAAGATCGAGGCTCGTGAAAGAGCGAACATTAATCACACAGAAAGACAAACCGACACATAAAACATATAACATCGGGAGCGGTAGACAAGATGGGGAGAGAGGGGGAAGGACACAAACACAACATTTGAGAGCAGGGACCGAGAGACATGGAGACATAACTCTCTCCCCCCCTCCCCCTCCCCCCCTGTTTCCTGTTGGTGCAGGAAACCACTTTTGCACTTGTATTATTGTGGAAAAACCACTTTTGCACTTGTATTAGTGTGGAAAAAACACTTTTCGCACTTGTGTTAGTGTTGAAAAACCACTTTTCGCACTTGTGTTGGTGCAGGAAACCACTTTTGCACTTGCATTAGTGTGAAAAAACACTTTTTGCACTTGTGATAGTGTTGAAAAACCACTTTTCGCACTTGTGTTAGTGTTGAAAAACCACTTTTCGCACTTGTGTTGTTGCAGGAAACCACTTTTGCACTTGTATTTGTGTGGAAAAAACACTTTTTGCACTTGTGATAGTGTTGAAAAACCACTTTTCACACTTGTGTTAGTGTTGAAAAACCACTTTTCGCACTTGTGTTGGTGCAGGAAACCACTTTTGCACTTGTATTAGTGTGGAAAAACCACTTTTCGCACTTGTGTTAGTGTTGAAAAACCACTTTTCGCACTTGTGTTAGTGTTGAAAAACCACTTTTCGCACTTGTGTTAGTGTTGAAAAACCACTTTTCGCACTTGTGTTGGTGCAGGAAACCACTTTTGCACTTGTATTAGTGTGGAAAAAACACTTTTTGCACTTGTGATAGTGTTGAAAAACCACTTTTCGCACTTGTGTTAGTGTTGAAAAACAACTTTTCACACTTGTGTTAGTGTTGAAAAACCACTTTTCGCACTTGTGTTGGTGCAGTAAACCACTTTTGCACTTGTATTAGTGTGGAAAAAACACTTTTCGCACTTGTGTTAGTGTTGAAAAACCACTTTTCGCACTTGTGTTAGTGTTGAAAAACAACTTTTCACACTTGTGTTAGTGTTGAAAAACCACTTTTCGCACTTGTGTTGGTGCAGTAAACCACTTTTGCACTTGTGTTAGTGTTGAAAAACCACTTTTCACACTTGTGTTGGTGCAGGAAACCACTTTTGCACTTGTATTAGTGTGGAAAAAACACTTTTCGCACTTGTGTTAGTGTTGAAAAACCACTTTTTGCACTTGTGTTAGTCTTGATAAACCACTTTTCGCACTTGTGTAGCTGCAGGAAACCACTTTTGCACTTGTATTAGTGTGGAAAAAACACTTTTTGCACTTGTGATAGTGTTGAAAAACCACTTTTCGCACTTGTGTTAGTGTTGATAAACCACTTTTCGCACTTGTGTTGGTGCAGGAAACCACTTTTGCACTTGTATTAGTGTCGAAAAAACACTTTTTGCACTTGTGATAGTGTTGAAAAACCACTTTTCGCACTTGTGTTAGTGTTGAAAAACCACTTTTCGCACTTGTGTTGGTGCAGGAAATCACTTTTGCACTTGTATTAGTGTGGAAAAACCACTTTTCGCACTTGTTAGTGTTGAAAAACCACTTTTCGCACTTGTGTTAGTGTTGAAAAACCACTTTTCGCACTTGTGTTGGTGCAGGAAACCACTTTTGCACTTGTATTAGTGTTGAAAAACCACTTTTCACACTTGTGTTAATGTTGAAAAACCACTTTTCGCACTTGTGTTGGTGCAGGAAACCACTTTTGCACTTGTATTAGTGTGGAAAAACCACTTTTCGCACTTGTGTTAGTGTTGAAAAACCACTTTTCACACTTGTGTTGGTGCAGGAAACCACTTTTGCACTTGTATTAGTGTGGAAAAAACACTTTTCGCACTTGTGTTAGTGTTGAAAAACCACTTTTCGCACTTGTGTTGGTGCAGGAAACCACTTTTGCACTTGCATTAGTGTGAAAAAACACTTGTTGCACTTGTGATAGTGTTGAAAAACCACTTTTCGCACTTGTGTTAGTGTTGAAAAACCACTTTTCGCACTTGTGTTGTTGCAGGAAACCACTTTTGCACTTGTATTTGTGTGGAAAAATCACTTTTTGCACTTGTGATAGTGTTGAAAAACCACTTTTCACACTTGTGTTAGTGTTGAAAAACCACTTTTCGCACTTGTGTTGGTGCAGGAAACCACTTTTGCACTTGTATTAGTGTGGATAAACCACTTTTTGCACTTGTGTTATTGTTGAAAAACCACTTTTCGCACTTGTGTTAGTGTTGAAAAACCACTTTTCGCACTTGTGTTAGTGTTGAAAAACCACTTTTCGCACTTGTGTTGGTGCAGGAAACCACTTTTGCACTTGTATTAGTGTGGAAAAAACACTTTTTGAACTTGTGATAGTGTTGAAAAACCACTTTTCGCACTTGTGTTAGTGTTGAAAAACCACTTTTCGCACTTGTGTTGGTGCAGGAAACCACTTTTGCACTTGTATTAGTGTGGAAAAACCACTTTTCGCACTTGTGTTAGTGTTGAAAAACCACTTTTCGCATTTGTGTTAGTGTTGAAAAACCACTTTTCGCACTTGTGTTGGTGCAGGAAACCACTTATGCACTTGTATTAGTGTGGAAAAACCACTTTTCGCACTTGTGATAGTGTTGAAAAACCACTTTTCGCACTTGTGTTAGTGTTGAAAAACCACTTTTCGCACTTGTGTTAGTGTTGAAAAACCACTTTTCACACTTGTGTTGGTGCAGGAAACCACTTTTGCACTTGTATTAGTGTGGAAAAAACACTTTTTGCACTTGTGCTAGTGTTGAAAAAACACTTTTCGCACTTGTGTTGGTGTTGAAAAACCACTTTTCGCACTTGTGTTAGTGTTGAAAAACCACTTTTCGCACTTGTGTTGGTGCAGGAAACCACTTTTGCACTTGTATTAGTGTGGAAAAAACACTTTTTGCACTTGTGATAGTATTGAAAAACCACTTTTCGCACTTGTGTTAGTGTTGAAAAACCACTTTTCGCACTTGTGTTGGTGCAGGAAACCACTTTTGCACTTGTTTTAGTGTGGAAAAACCACTTTTCACACTTGTGTTAGTGTTGAAAAACCACTTTTCGCACTAGTGTTAGTGTTGAAAAACCACTTTTCGCACTTGTGTTAGTGTTGAAAAACCACTTTTCGCACTTGTGTTGGTGCAGGAAACCACTTTTGCACTTGTATTAGTGTGGAAAAAACACTTTTCGCACTTGTGTTAGTGTTGAAAAACCACTTTTTGCACTTGTGTTAGTGTTGAAAAACCACTTTTCACACTTGTGTTAGTGTTGAAAAACCACTTTTCACACTTGTGTTGGTGCAGGAAACCACTTTTGCACTTGTATTATTGTGGAAAAACCACTTTTGCACTTGTATTAGTGTGGAAAAAACACTTTTCGCACTTGTGTTAGTGTTGAAAAACCACTTTTCGCACTTGTGTTGGTGCAGTAAACCACTTTTGCACTTGTATTAGTGTGGAAAAAACACTTTTCGCACTTGTGTTAGTGTTGAAAAACCACTTTTCGCACTTGTGTTGCTGCAGGAAACTACTTTTGCACTTGTGTGAGTGTTGAAAAACCACTTTTCGCACTTGTGTTGGTGTTGAAAAACCACTTTTCGCACTTGTGTTAGTGTTGAAAAACCACTTTTCACACTTGTGTTAGTGTTGAAAAACCACTTTTCGCACTTGTGTTGGTGCAGGAAACCACTTTTGCACTTGTATTAGTGTGGAAAAAACACTTTTCGCACTTGTGTTAGTGTTGAAAAACCACTTTTCCCACTTGTGTTAGTGTTGAAAAACCACTTTTCACACTTGTGTTAGTGTTGAAAAACCACTTTTCGCACTTGTGTTGGTGCAGTAAACCACTTTTGCACTTGTGTTAGTGTTGAAAAACCACTTTTCGCACTTGTGTTGGTGCAGGAAACCACTTTTGCACTTGTATTAGTGTGGAAAAAACACTTTTCGCACTTGTGTTAGTGTTGAAAAACCACTTTTTGCACTTGTGTTAGTCTTGATAAACCACTTTTCGCACTTGTGTTGCTGCAGGAAACCACTTTTGCACTTGTATTAGTGTGGAAAAAACACTTTTTGCACTTGTGATAGTGTTGAAAAACCACTTTTCGCACTTGTGTTAGTGTTGATAAACCACTTTTCGCACTTGTGTTGGTGCAGGAAACCACTTTTGCACTTGTATTAGTGTCGAAAAAACACTTTTTGCACTTGTGATAGTGTTGAAAAACCACTTTTCGCACTTGTGTTAGTGTTGAAAAACCACTTTTCGCACTTGTGTTGGTGCAGGAAATCACTTTTGCACTTGTATTAGTGTGGAAAAACCACTTTTCGCACTTGTGTTAGTGTTGAAAAACCACTTTTCGCACTTGTGTTAGTGTTGAAAAACCACTTTTCGCACTTGTGTTGGTGCAGGAAACCACTTTTGCACTTGTATTAGTGTGGAAAAAACACTTTTCGCACTTGTGTTGGTGCAGGAAACCACTTTTGCACTTGTATTAGTGTGGAAAAAACACTTTTCGCACTTGTGTTAGTGTTGAAAAACCACTTTTTGCACTTGTGATAGTGTTGAAAAACCACTTTTCGCACTTGTGTTAGTGTTGAAAAACCACTTTTCGCACTTGTGTTGTTGCAGGAAACCACTTTTGCACTTGTATTTGTGTGGAAAAAACACTTTTTGCACTTGTGATAGTGTTGAAAAACCACTTTTCACACTTGTGTTAGTGTTGAAAAACCACTTTTCGCACTTGTGTTGGTGCAGGAAACCACTTTTGCACTTGTATTAGTGTGGAAAAACCACTTTTCGCACTTGTGTTAGTGTTGAAAAACCACTTTTCGCACTTGTGTTAGTGTTGAAAAACCACTTTTCGCACTTGTGTTAGTGTTGAAAAACCACTTTTCGCACTTGTGTTGGTGCAGGAAACCACTTTTGCACTTGTATTAGTGTGGAAAAAACACTTTTTGCACTTGTGATAGTGTTGAAAAACCACTTTTCGCACTTGTGTTAGTGTTGAAAAACAACTTTTCACACTTGTGTTAGTGTTGAAAAACCACTTTTCGCACTTGTGTTGGTGCAGTAAACCACTTTTGCACTTGTATTAGTGTGGAAAAAACACTTTTCGCACTTGTGTTAGTGTTGAAAAACCACTTTTCGCACTTGTGTTAGTGTTGAAAAACAACTTTTCACACTTGTGTTAGTGTTGAAAAACCACTTTTCGCACTTGTGTTGGTGCAGTAAACCACTTTTGCACTTGTGTTAGTGTTGAAAAACCACTTTTCGCACTTGTGTTGGTGCAGGAAACCACTTTTGCACTTGTATTAGTGTGGAAAAAACACTTTTCGCACTTGTGTTAGTGTTGAAAAACCACTTTTTGCACTTGTGTTAGTCTTGATAAACCACTTTTCGCACTTGTGTAGCTGCAGGAAACCACTTTTGCACTTGTATTAGTGTGGAAAAAACACTTTTTGCAATTGTGATAGTGTTGAAAAACCACTTTTCGCACTTGTGTTAGTGTTGATAAACCACTTTTCGCACTTGTGTTGGTGCAGGAAACCACTTTTGCACTTGTATTAGTGTCGAAAAAACACTTTTTGCACTTGTGATAGTGTTGAAAAACCACTTTTCGCACTTGTGTTAGTGTTGAAAAACCACTTTTCGCACTTGTGTTGGTGCAGGAAATCACTTTTGCACTTGTATTAGTGTGGAAAAACCACTTTTCGCACTTGTGTTAGTGTTGAAAAACCACTTTTCGCACTTGTGTTAGTGTTGAAAAACCACTTTTCGCACTTGTGTTAGTGCAGGAAACCACTTTTGCACTTGTATTCGTGTGGAAAAAACACTATTTGCACTTGTGATAGTGTTGAAAAACCACTTTTCGCACTTGTGTTGGTGCAGGAAACCACTTTTGCACTTGTATTAGTGTGGAAAAAACACTTTTCGCACTTGTGTTAGTGTTGAAAAACCACTTTTCCCACTTGTGTTAGTGTTGAAAAACCACTTTTCACACTTGTGTTAGTGTTGAAAAACCACTTTTCGCACTTGTGTTGGTGCAGTAAACCACTTTTGCACTTGTGTTAGTGTTGAAAAACCACTTTTCGCACTTGTGTTGGTGCAGGAAACCACTTTTGCACTTGTATTAGTGTGGAAAAAACACTTTTCGCACTTGTGTTAGTGTTGAAAAACCACTTTTTGCACTTGTGTTAGTCTTGATAAACCACTTTTCGCACTTGTGTTGCTGCAGGAAACCACTTTTGCACTTGTATTAGTGTGGAAAAAACACTTTTTGCACTTGTGATAGTGTTGAAAAACCACTTTTCGCACTTGTGTTAGTGTTGATAAACCACTTTTCGCACTTGTGTTGGTGCAGGAAACCACTTTTGCACTTGTATTAGTGTCGAAAAAACACTTTTTGCACTTGTGATAGTGTTGAAAAACCACTTTTCGCACTTGTGTTAGTGTTGAAAAACCACTTTTCGCACTTGTGTTGGTGCAGGAAATCACTTTTGCACTTGTATTAGTGTGGAAAAACCACTTTTCGCACTTGTGTTAGTGTTGAAAAACCACTTTTCGCACTTGTGTTAGTGTTGAAAAACCACTTTTCGCACTTGTGTTGGTGCAGGAAACCACTTTTGCACTTGTATTAGTGTGGAAAAAACACTTTTCGCACTTGTGTTGGTGCAGGAAACCACTTTTGCACTTGTATTAGTGTGGAAAAAACACTTTTCGCACTTGTGTTAGTGTTGAAAAACCACTTTTTGCACTTGTGATAGTGTTGAAAAACCACTTTTCGCACTTGTGTTAGTGTTGAAAAACCACTTTTCGCACTTGTGTTGTTGCAGGAAACCACTTTTGCACTTGTATTTGTGTGGAAAAAACACTTTTTGCACTTGTGATAGTGTTGAAAAACCACTTTTCACACTTGTGTTAGTGTTGAAAAACCACTTTTCGCACTTGTGTTGGTGCAGGAAACCACTTTTGCACTTGTATTAGTGTGGAAAAACCACTTTTCGCACTTGTGTTAGTGTTGAAAAACCACTTTTCGCACTTGTGTTAGTGTTGAAAAACCACTTTTCGCACTTGTGTTAGTGTTGAAAAACCACTTTTCGCACTTGTGTTGGTGCAGGAAACCACTTTTGCACTTGTATTAGTGTGGAAAAAACATTTTTGCACTTGTGATAGTGTTGAAAAACCACTTTTCGCACTTGTGTTAGTGTTGAAAAACAACTTTTCACACTTGTGTTAGTGTTGAAAAACCACTTTTCGCACTTGTGTTGGTGCAGTAAACCACTTTTGCACTTGTATTAGTGTGGAAAAAACACTTTTCGCACTTGTGTTAGTGTTGAAAAACCACTTTTCGCACTTGTGTTAGTGTTGAAAAACAACTTTTCACACTTGTGTTAGTGTTGAAAAACCACTTTTCGCACTTGTGTTGGTGCAGTAAACCACTTTTGCACTTGTGTTAGTGTTGAAAAACCACTTTTCGCACTTGTGTTGGTGCAGGAAACCACTTTTGCACTTGTATTAGTGTGGAAAAAACACTTTTCGCACTTGTGTTAGTGTTGAAAAACCACTTTTTGCACTTGTGTTAGTCTTGATAAACCACTTTTCGCACTTGTGTAGCTGCAGGAAACCACTTTTGCACTTGTATTAGTGTGGAAAAAACACTTTTTGCAATTGTGATAGTGTTGAAAAACCACTTTTCGCACTTGTGTTAGTGTTGATAAACCACTTTTCGCACTTGTGTTGGTGCAGGAAACCACTTTTGCACTTGTATTAGTGTCGAAAAAACACTTTTTGCACTTGTGATAGTGTTGAAAAACCACTTTTCGCACTTGTGTTAGTGTTGAAAAACCACTTTTCGCACTTGTGTTGGTGCAGGAAATCACTTTTGCACTTGTATTAGTGTGGAAAAACCACTTTTCGCACTTGTGTTAGTGTTGAAAAACCACTTTTCGCACTTGTGTTAGTGTTGAAAAACCACTTTTCGCACTTGTGTTGGTGCAGGAAACCACTTTTGCACTTGTATTAGTGTTGAAAAACCACTTTTCACACTTGTGTTAATGTTGAAAAACCACTTTTCGCACTTGTGTTGGTGCAGGAAACCACTTTTGCACTTGTATTAGTGTGGAAAAACCACTTTTCGCACTTGTGTTAGTGTTGAAAAACCACTTTTCACACTTGTGTTGGTGCAGGAAACCACTTTTGCACTTGTATTAGTGTGGAAAAAACACTTTTCGCACTTGTGTTAGTGTTGAAAAACCACTTTTCGCACTTGTGTTGGTGCAGGAAACCACTTTTGCACTTGCATTAGTGTGAAAAAACACTTGTTGCACTTGTGATAGTGTTGAAAAACCACTTTTCGCACTTGTGTTAGTGTTGAAAAACCACTTTTCGCACTTGTGTTGTTGCAGGAAACCACTTTTGCACTTGTATTTGTGTGGAAAAATCACTTTTTGCACTTGTGATAGTGTTGAAAAACCACTTTTCACACTTGTGTTAGTGTTGAAAAACCACTTTTCGCACTTGTGTTGGTGCAGGAAACCACTTTTGCACTTGTATTAGTGTGGATAAACCACTTTTTGCACTTGTGTTATTGTTGAAAAACCACTTTTTGCACTTGTGTTAGTGTTGAAAAACCACTTTTCGCACTTGTGTTAGTGTTGAAAAACCACTTTTCGCACTTGTGTTGGTGCAGGAAACCACTTTTGCACTTGTATTAGTGTGGAAAAAACACTTTTTGAACTTGTGATAGTGTTGAAAAACCACTTTTCGCACTTGTGTTAGTGTTGAAAAACCACTTTTCGCACTTGTGTTGGTGCAGGAAACCACTTTTGCACTTGTATTAGTGTGGAAAAACCACTTTTCGCACTTGTGTTAGTGTTGAAAAACCACTTTTCGCATTTGTGTTAGTGTTGAAAAACCACTTTTCGCACTTGTGTTGGTGCAGGAAACCACTTATGCACTTGTATTAGTGTGGAAAAACCACTTTTCGCACTTGTGATAGTGTTGAAAAACCACTTTTCGCACTTGTGTTAGTGTTGAAAAACCACTTTTCGCACTTGTGTTAGTGTTGAAAAACCACTTTTCACACTTGTGTTGGTGCAGGAAACCACTTTTGCACTTGTATTAGTGTGGAAAAAACACTTTTTGCACTTGTGCTAGTGTTGAAAAAACACTTTTCGCACTTGTGTTGGTGTTGAAAAACCACTTTTCGCACTTGTGTTAGTGTTGAAAAACCACTTTTCGCACTTGTGTTGGTGCAGGAAACCACTTTTGCACTTGTATTAGTGTGGAAAAAACACTTTTTGCACTTGCGATAGTATTGAAAAACCACTTTTCGCACTTGTGTTAGTGTTGAAAAACCACTTTTCGCACTTGTGTTGGTGCAGGAAACCACTTTTGCACTTGTTTTAGTGTGGAAAAACCACTTTTCACACTTGTGTTAGTGTTGAAAAACCACTTTTCGCACTAGTGTTAGTGTTGAAAAACCACTTTTCGCACTTGTGTTAGTGTTGAAAAACCACTTTTCGCACTTGTGTTGGTGCAGGAAACCACTTTTGCACTTGTATTAGTGTGGAAAAAACACTTTTTGCACTTGTGTTAGTGTTGAAAAACCACTTTTTGCACTTGTGTTAGTGTTGAAAAACCACTTTTCACACTTGTGTTAGTGTTGAAAAACCACTTTTCACACTTGTGTTGGTGCAGGAAACCACTTTTGCACTTGTATTATTGTGGAAAAACCACTTTTGCACTTGTATTAGTGTGGAAAAAACACTTTTCGCACTTGTGTTAGTGTTGAAAAACCACTTTTCGCACTTGTGTTGGTGCAGGAAACCACTTTTGCACTTGTATTAGTGTGGAAAAAACACTTTTCGCACTTGTGTTAGTTTTGAAAAACCACTTTTCGCACTTGTGTTAGTGTTGAAAAACCACTTTTCGCACTTGTGTTGGTGCAGGAAACTACTTTTGCACTTGTATTAGTGTGGAAAAAACACTTTTTGCACTTGTGATAGTGTTGAAAAACCACTTTTTGCACTTGTGTTAGTGTTGAAAAACCACTTTTCGCACTTGTGTTAGTGTTGAAAAACCACTTTTCGCATTTGTGTTGGTGCAGGAAACCACTTTTGCACTTGTATTAGTGTGGAAAAAACACTTTTCGCACTTGTGTTAGTGTTGAAAAACCACTTTTCGCACTTGTGTTAGTGTTGAAAAACCACTTTTCGCACTTGTGTTGGTGCAGTAAACCACTTTTGCACTTGTATTAGTGTGGAAAAAACACTTTTCGCACTTGTGTTAGTGTTGAAAAACCACTTTTCGCACTTGTGTTGGTGCAGGAAACTACTTTTGCACTTGTGTGAGTGTTGAAAAACCACTTTTCGCACTTGTGTTGGTGTTGAAAAACCACTTTTCGCACTTGTGTTAGTGTTGAAAAACCACTTTTCACACTTGTGTTAGTGTTGAAAAACCACTTTTCGCACTTGTGTTGGTGCAGGAAACCACTTTTGCACTTGTATTAGTGTGGAAAAAACACTTTTCGCACTTGTGTTAGTGTTGAAAAACCACTTTTCCCACTTGTGTTAGTGTTGAAAAACCACTTTTCACACTTGTGTTAGTGTTGAAAAACCACTTTTCGCACTTGTGTTGGTGCAGTAAACCACTTTTGCACTTGTGTTAGTGTTGAAAAACCACTTTTCGCACTTGTGTTGGTGCAGGAAACCACTTTTGCACTTGTATTAGTGTGGAAAAAACACTTTTCGCACTTGTGTTAGTGTTGAAAAACCACTTTTTGCACTTGTGTTAGTCTTGATAAACCACTTTTCGCACTTGTGTTGCTGCAGGAAACCACTTTTGCACTTGTATTAGTGTGGAAAAAACACTTTTTGCACTTGTGATAGTGTTGAAAAACCACTTTTCGCACTTGTGTTAGTGTTGATAAACCACTTTTCGCACTTGTGTTGGTGCAGGAAACCACTTTTGCACTTGTATTAGTGTCGAAAAAACACTTTTTGCACTTGTGATAGTGTTGAAAAACCACTTTTCGCACTTGTGTTAGTGTTGAAAAACCACTTTTCGCACTTGTGTTGGTGCAGGAAATCACTTTTGCACTTGTATTAGTGTGGAAAAACCACTTTTCGCACTTGTGTTAGTGTTGAAAAACCACTTTTCGCACTTGTGTTAGTGTTGAAAAACCACTTTTCGCACTTGTGTTGGTGCAGGAAACCACTTTTGCACTTGTATTAGTGTGGAAAAAACACTTTTCGCACTTGTGTTGGTGCAGGAAACCACTTTTGCACTTGTATTAGTGTGGAAAAAACACTTTTCGCACTTGTGTTAGTGTTGAAAAACCACTTTTTGCACTTGTGTTAGTCTTGATAAACCACTTTTCGCACTTGTGTTGGTGCAGGAAACCACTTTTGCACTTGTATTAGTGTCGAAAAAACACTTTTTGCACTTGTGATAGTGTTGAAAAACCACTTTTCGCACTTGTGTTAGTGTTGAAAAACCACTTTTCGCACTTGTGTTAGTGTTGAAAAACCACTTTTCACACTTGTGTTCGTGTTGAAAAACCACTTTTCGCACTTGTGTTGGTGCAGGAAACCACTTTTGCACTTGTATTAGTGTGGAAAAAACACTTTTCGCACTTGTGTTAGTGTTGAAAAACCACTTTTCGCACTTGTGTTAGTGTTGATAAACCACTTTTTGCACTTGTGTTGGTGCAGGAAACCACTTTTGCACTTGTATTAGTGTGGAAAAAACACTTTTTGCACTTGTGATAGTGTTGAAAAACCACTTTTCGCACTTGTGTTAGTGTTGATAAACCACTTTTCGCACTTGTGTTGGTGCAGGAAACCACTTTTGCACTTGTATTAGTGTCGAAAAAACACTTTTTGCACTTGTGATGGTGTTGAAAAACCACTTTTCGCACTCGTGTTAGTGTTGAAAAACCACTTTTCGCACTTGTGTTGGTGCAGGAAACCACTTTTGCACTTGTATTAGTGTGGAAAAACCACTTTTCGCACTTGTGTTAGTGTTGAAAAACCACTTTTCGCACTTGTGTTAGTGTTGAAAAACCACTTTTCGCACTTGTGTTGGTGCAGGAAACCACTTTTGCACTTGTATTAGTGTGGAAAAAACACTTTTTGCACTTGTGATAGTGTTGAAAAACCACTTTTCACACTTGTGTTAGTGTTGAAAAACCACTTTTCGCACTTGTGTTGGTGCATGAAACCACTTTGCACTTGTATTAGTGTGGAAAAACCACTTTCCGCACTTGTGTTAGTGTTGAAAAACCACTTTTCGCACCTGTGTTGGTGCAGGAAACCACTTTTGCACTTGTATTAGTGTGGAAAAAACACTTTTCGCACTTGTGTTAGTGTTGAAAAACCACTTTTCGCACTTGTGTTGGTGCAGGAAACCACTTTTGCACTTGCATTAGTGTGAAAAAACACTTTTTGCACTTGTGGTAGTGTTGAAAAACCACTTTTCGCACTTGTGTTATTGTTGAAAAAACACTTTTCGCACTTGTGTTGTTGCAGGAAACCACTTTTGCACTTGTATTTGTGTGGAAAAAACACTTTTTGCACTTGTGATAGTGTTGAAAAACCACTTTTCACACTTGTGTTAGTGTTGAAAAACCACTTTTCGCACTTGTGTTGGTGCAGGAAACCACTTTTGCACTTGTATTAGTGTGGAAAAACCACTTTTTGCACTTGTGTTAGTGTTGAAAAAACACTTTTTGCACTTGTGATAGTGTTGAAAAACCACTTTTCACACTTGTGTTAGTGTTGAAAAACCACTTTTCGCACTTGTGTTGGTGCAGGAAACCACTTTTGCACTTGTATTAGTGTGGAAAAAACACTTTTTGCACTTGTGCTAGTGTTGAAAAAACACTTTTCGCACTTGTGTTAGTGTTGAAAAACCACTTTTCACACTTGTGTTAGTGTTGAAAAACCACTTTTTGCACTTGTGTTGGTGCAGGAAACCACTTTTGCACTTGTATTAGTGTGGAAAAAACACTTTTCGCACTTGTGTTAGTGTTGAAAAACCACTTTTTGCACTTGTGTTAGTGTTGATAAACCACTTTTCGCACTTGTGTTGCTGCAGGAAACCACTTTTGCACTTGTATTAGTGTGGAAAAAACACTTTTTGCACTTGTGATAGTGTTGAAAAACCACTTTTCGCACTTGTGTTAGTGTTGATAAACCACTTTTCGCACTTGTGTTGGTGCAGGAAATCACTTTTGCACTTGTATTAGTGTGGAAAAACCACTTTTCGCACTCGTGTTAGTGTTTAAAAACCACTTTTCGCACTTGTGTTAGTGTTGAAAAACCACTTTTCGCACTTGTGTTGGTGCAGGAAACCACTTTTGCACTTGTATTAGTGTTGAAAAACCACTTTTCACACTTGTGTTAGTGTTGAAAAACCACTTTTCGCACTTGTGTTGGTGCAGGAAACCACTTTTGCACTTGTATTAGTGTGGAAAAACCACTTTTCGCACTTGTGTTAGTGTTGAAAAACCACTTTTCGCACTTGTGTTGGTGCAGGAAACCACTTTTGCACTTGTATTAGTGTGGAAAAACCACTTTTCGCACTTGTGTTAGTGTTGAAAAACCACTTTTCGCACTTGTGTTAGTGTTGAAAAACCACTTTTCGCACTTGTGTTGGTGCAGGAAACCACTTTTGCACTTGTATTAGTGTGGAAAAACCACTTTTCGCACTTGTGTTAGTGTTGATAAACCACTTTTCGCACTTGTGTTGGTGCAGGAAACCACTTTTGCACTTGTATTAGTGTCGAAAAAACACTTTTTGCACTTGTGATAGTGTTGAAAAACCACTTTTCGCACTTGTGTTAGTGTTGAAAAACCACTTTTCGCACTTGTGTTGGTGCAGGAAATCACTTTTGCACTTGTATTAGTGTGGAAAAATCACTTTTCGCACTTGTGTTAGTGTTGAAAAACCACTTTTCGCACTTGTGTTAGTGTTGAAAAACCACTTTTCGCACTTGTGTTGGTGCAGGAAACCACTTTTGCACTTGTATTAGTGTGGAAAAAACACTTTTCGCACTTGTGTTGGTGCAGGAAACCACTTTTGCACTTGTATTAGTGTGGAAAAAACACTTTTCGCACTTGTGTTAGTGTTGAAAAACCACTTTTTGCACTTGTGATAGTGTTGAAAAACCACTTTTCGCACTTGTGTTAGTGTTGAAAAACCACTTTTCGCACTTGTGTTGTTGCAGGAAACCACTTTTGCACTTGTATTTGTGTGGAAAAAACACTTTTTGCACTTGTGATAGTGTTGAAAAACCACTTTTCACACTTGTGTTAGTGTTGAAAAACCACTTTTCGCACTTGTGTTGGTGCAGGAAACCACTTTTGCACTTGTATTAGTGTGGAAAAACCACTTTTCGCACTTGTGTTAGTGTTGAAAAACCACTTTTCGCACTTGTGTTAGTGTTGAAAAACCACTTTTCGCACTTGTGTTAGTGTTGAAAAACCACTTTTCGCACTTGTGTTGGTGCAGGAAACCACTTTTGCACTTGTATTAGTGTGGAAAAAACACTTTTTGCACTTGTGATAGTGTTGAAAAACCACTTTTCGCACTTGTGTTAGTGTTGAAAAACAAGTTTTCACACTTGTGTTAGTGTTGAAAAACCACTTTTCGCACTTGTGTTGGTGCAGTAAACCACTTTTGCACTTGTATTAGTGTGGAAAAAACACTTTTCGCACTTGTGTTAGTGTTGAAAAACCACTTTTCGCACTTGTGTTAGTGTTGAAAAACAACTTTTCACACTTGTGTTAGTGTTGAAAAACCACTTTTCGCACTTGTGTTGGTGCAGTAAACCACTTTTGCACTTGTGTTAGTGTTGAAAAACCACTTTTCGCACTTGTGTTGGTGCAGGAAACCACTTTTGCACTTGTATTAGTGTGGAAAAAACACTTTTCGCACTTGTGTTAGTGTTGAAAAACCACTTTTTGCACTTGTGTTAGTCTTGATAAACCACTTTTCGCACTTGTGTAGCTGCAGGAAACCACTTTTGCACTTGTATTAGTGTGGAAAAAACACTTTTTGCACTTGTGATAGTGTTGAAAAACCACTTTTCGCACTTGTGTTAGTGTTGATAAACCACTTTTCGCACTTGTGTTGGTGCAGGAAACCACTTTTGCACTTGTATTAGTGTCGAAAAAACACTTTTTGCACTTGTGATAGTGTTGAAAAACCACTTTTCGCACTTGTGTTAGTGTTGAAAAACCACTTTTCGCACTTGTGTTGGTGCAGGAAATCACTTTTGCACTTGTATTAGTGTGGAAAAACCACTTTTCGCACTTGTGTTAGTGTTGAAAAACCACTTTTCGCACTTGTGTTAGTGTTGAAAAACCACTTTTCGCACTTGTGTTGGTGCAGGAAACCACTTTTGCACTTGTATTAGTGTTGAAAAACCACTTTTCACACTTGTGTTAATGTTGAAAAACCACTTTTCGCACTTGTGTTGGTGCAGGAAACCACTTTTGCACTTGTATTAGTGTGGAAAAACCACTTTTCGCACTTGTGTTAGTGTTGAAAAACCACTTTTCACACTTGTGTTGGTGCAGGAAACCACTTTTGTACTTGTATTAGTGTGGAAAAAACACTTTTCGCACTTGTGTTAGTGTTGAAAAACCACTTTTCGCACTTGTGTTGGTGCAGGAAACCACTTTTGCACTTGCATTAGTGTGAAAAAACACTTGTTGCACTTGTGATAGTGTTGAAAAACCACTTTTCGCACTTGTGTTAGTGTTGAAAAACCACTTTTCGCACTTGTGTTGTTGCAGGAAACCACTTTTGCACTTGTATTTGTGTGGAAAAATCACTTTTTGCACTTGTGATAGTGTTGAAAAACCACTTTTCACACTTGTGTTAGTGTTGAAAAACCACTTTTCGCACTTGTGTTGGTGCAGGAAACCACTTTTGCACTTGTATTAGTGTGGATAAACCACTTTTTGCACTTGTGTTATTGTTGAAAAACCACTTTTCGCACTTGTGTTAGTGTTGAAAAACCACTTTTCGCACTTGTGTTAGTGTTGAAAAACCACTTTTCGCACTTGTGTTGGTGCAGGAAACCACTTTTGCACTTGTATTAGTGTGGAAAAAACACTTTTTGAACTTGTGATAGTGTTGAAAAACCACTTTTCGCACTTGTGTTAGTGTTGAAAAACCACTTTTCGCACTTGTGTTGGTGCAGGAAACCACTTTTGCACTTGTATTAGTGTGGAAAAACCACTTTTCGCACTTGTGTTAGTGTTGAAAAACCACTTTTCGCATTTGTGTTAGTGTTGAAAAACCACTTTTCGCACTTGTGTTGGTGCAGGAAACCACTTATGCACTTGTATTAGTGTGGAAAAACCACTTTTCGCACTTGTGATAGTGTTGAAAAACCACTTTTCGCACTTGTGTTAGTGTTGAAAAACCACTTTTCGCACTTGTGTTAGTGTTGAAAAACCACTTTTCACACTTGTGTTGGTGCAGGAAACCACTTTTGCACTTGTATTAGTGTGGAAAAAACACTTTTTGCACTTGTGCTAGTGTTGAAAAAACACTTTTCGCACTTGTGTTGGTGTTGAAAAACCACTTTTCGCACTTGTGTTAGTGTTGAAAAACCACTTTTCGCACTTGTGTTGGTGCAGGAAACCACTTTTGCACTTGTGTTGGTGCAGGAAACCACTTTTGCACTTGTTTTAGTGTGGAAAAACCACTTTTCACACTTGTGTTAGTGTTGAAAAACCACTTTTCGCACTAGTGTTAGTGTTGAAAAACCACTTTTCGCACTTGTGTTAGTGTTGAAAAACCACTTTTCGCACTTGTGTTGGTGCAGGAAACCACTTTTGCACTTGTATTAGTGTGGAAAAAACACTTTTCGCACTTGTGTTAGTGTTGAAAAACCACTTTTTGCACTTGTGTTAGTGTTGAAAAACCACTTTTCACACTTGTGTTAGTGTTGAAAAACCACTTTTCACACTTGTGTTGGTGCAGGAAACCACTTTTGCACTTGTATTATTGTGGAAAAACCACTTTTGCACTTGTATTAGTGTGGAAAAAACACTTTTCGCACTTGTGTTAGTGTTGAAAAACCACTTTTCGCACTTGTGTTGGTGCAGGAAACCACTTTTGCACTTGTATTAGTGTGGAAAAAACACTTTTCGCACTTGTGTTAGTTTTGAAAAACCACTTTTCGCACTTGTGTTAGTGTTGAAAAACCACTTTTCGCACTTGTGTTGGTGCAGGAAACCACTTTTCGCACTTGTGTTAGTGTTGAAAAACCACTTTTCGCACTTGTGTTAGTGTTGAAAAACCACTTTTCGCACTTGTGTTAGTGTTGAAAAACCACTTTTCGCACTTGTGTTGGTGCAGGAAACCACTTTTGCACTTGTATTAGTGTGGAAAAAACACTTTTTGCACTTGTGATAGTGTTGAAAAACCACTTTTCGCACTTGTGTTAGTGTTGAAAAACAACTTTTCACACTTGTGTTAGTGTTGAAAAACCACTTTTCGCACTTGTGTTGGTGCAGTAAACCACTTTTGCACTTGTATTAGTGTGGAAAAAACACTTTTCGCACTTGTGTTAGTGTTGAAAAACCACTTTTCGCACTTGTGTTAGTGTTGAAAAACAACTTTTCACACTTGTGTTAGTGTTGAAAAACCACTTTTCGCACTTGTGTTGGTGCAGTAAACCACTTTTGCACTTGTGTTAGTGTTGAAAAACCACTTTTCGCACTTGTGTTGGTGCAGGAAACCACTTTTGCACTTGTATTAGTGTGGAAAAAACACTTTTCGCACTTGTGTTAGTGTTGAAAAACCACTTTTTGCACTTGTGTTAGTCTTGATAAACCACTTTTCGCACTTGTGTAGCTGCAGGAAACCACTTTTGCACTTGTATTAGTGTGGAAAAAACACTTTTCGCACTTGTGTTAGTGTTGAAAAACCACTTTTCACACTTGTGTTGGTGCAGGAAACCACTTTTGCACTTGTATTAGTGTGGAAAAAACACTTTTCGCACTTGTGTTAGTGTTGAAAAACCACTTTTTGCACTTGTGTTAGTCTTGATAAACCACTTTTCGCACTTGTGTTGCTGCAGGAAACCACTTTTGCACTTGTATTAGTGTGGAAAAAACACTTTTTGCACTTGTGATAGTGTTGAAAAACCACTTTTCGCACTTGTGTTAGTGTTGATAAACCACTTTTCGCACTTGTGTTGGTGCAGGAAACCACTTTTGCACTTGTATTAGTGTCGAAAAAACACTTTTTGCACTTGTGATAGTGTTGAAAAACCACTTTTCGCACTTGTGTTAGTGTTGAAAAACCACTTTTCGCACTTGTGTTAGTGTTGAAAAACCACTTTTCACACTTGTGTTCGTGTTGAAAAACCACTTTTCGCACTTGTGTTGGTGCAGGAAACCACTTTTGCACTTGTATTAGTGTGGAAAAAACACTTTTCGCACTTGTGTTAGTGTTGAAAAACCACTTTTCGCACTTGTGTTAGTGTTGATAAACCACTTTTTGCACTTGTGTTGGTGCAGGAAACCACTTTTGCACTTGTATTAGTGTGGAAAAAACACTTTTTGCACTTGTGATAGTGTTGAAAAACCACTTTTCGCACTTGTGTTAGTGTTGATAAACCACTTTTCGCACTTGTGTTGGTGCAGGAAACCACTTTTGCACTTGTATTAGTGTCGAAAAAACACTTTTTGCACTTGTGATGGTGTTGAAAAACCACTTTTCGCACTCGTGTTAGTGTTGAAAAACCACTTTTCGCACTTGTGTTGGTGCAGGAAACCACTTTTGCACTTGTATTAGTGTGGAAAAACCACTTTTCGCACTTGTGTTAGTGTTGAAAAACCACTTTTCGCACTTGTGTTAGTGTTGAAAAACCACTTTTCGCACTTGTGTTGGTGCAGGAAACCACTTTTGCACTTGTATTAGTGTGGAAAAAACACTTTTTGCACTTGTGATAGTGTTGAAAAACCACTTTTCACACTTGTGTTAGTGTTGAAAAACCACTTTTCGCACTTGTGTTGGTGCATGAAACCACTTTGCACTTGTATTAGTGTGGAAAAACCACTTTCCGCACTTGTGTTAGTGTTGAAAAACCACTTTTCGCACCTGTGTTGGTGCAGGAAACCACTTTTCGCACTTGTGGTAGTGTTGAAAAACCACTTTTCGCACTTGTGTTAGTGTTGAAAAACCACTTTTCGCACTTGTGTTGTTGCAGGAAACCACTTTTGCACTTGTATTTGTGTGGAAAAAACACTTTTTGCACTTGTGATAGTGTTGAAAAACCACTTTTCACACTTGTGTTAGTGTTGAAAAACCACTTTTCGCACTTGTGTTGGTGCAGGAAACCACTTTTGCACTTGTATTAGTGTGGAAAAACCACTTTTTGCACTTGTGTTAGTGTTGAAAAAACACTTTTTGCACTTGTGATAGTGTTGAAAAACCACTTTTCACACTTGTGTTAGTGTTGAAAAACCACTTTTCGCACTTGTGTTGGTGCAGGAAACCACTTTTGCACTTGTATTAGTGTGGAAAAAACACTTTTTGCACTTGTGCTAGTGTTGAAAAAACACTTTTCGCACTTGTGTTAGTGTTGAAAAACCACTTTTCACACTTGTGTTAGTGTTGAAAAACCACTTTTCGCACTTGTGTTGGTGCAGGAAACCACTTTTGCACTTGTATTAGTGTGGAAAAAACACTTTTCGCACTTGTGTTAGTGTTGAAAAACCACTTTTTGCACTTGTGTTAGTGTTGATAAACCACTTTTCGCACTTGTGTTGCTGCAGGAAACCACTTTTGCACTTGTATTAGTGTGGAAAAAACACTTTTTGCACTTGTGATAGTGTTGAAAAACCACTTTTCGCACTTGTGTTAGTGTTGATAAACCACTTTTCGCACTTGTGTTGGTGCAGGAAATCACTTTTGCACTTGTATTAGTGTGGAAAAACCACTTTTCGCACTCGTGTTAGTGTTTAAAAACCACTTTTCGCACTTGTGTTAGTGTTGAAAAACCACTTTTCGCACTTGTGTTGGTGCAGGAAACCACTTTTGCACTTGTATTAGTGTTGAAAAACCACTTTTCACACTTGTGTTAGTGTTGAAAAACCACTTTTCGCACTTGTGTTGGTGCAGGAAACCACTTTTGCACTTGTATTAGTGTGGAAAAACCACTTTTCGCACTTGTGTTAGTGTTGAAAAACCACTTTTCGCACTTGTGTTGGTGCAGGAAACCACTTTTGCACTTGTATTAGTGTGGAAAAACCACTTTTCGCACTTGTGTTAGTGTTGAAAAACCACTTTTCGCACTTGTGTTAGTGTTGAAAAACCACTTTTCGCACTTGTGTTGGTGCAGGAAACCACTTTTGCACTTGTATTAGTGTGGAAAAACCACTTTTCGCACTTGTGTTAGTGTTGATAAACCACTTTTCGCACTTGTGTTGGTGCAGGAAACCACTTTTGCACTTGTATTAGTGTCGAAAAAACACTTTTTGCACTTGTGATAGTGTTGAAAAACCACTTTTCGCACTTGTGTTAGTGTTGAAAAACCACTTTTCGCACTTGTGTTGGTGCAGGAAATCACTTTTGCACTTGTATTAGTGTGGAAAAATCACTTTTCGCACTTGTGTTAGTGTTGAAAAACCACTTTTCGCACTTGTGTTAGTGTTGAAAAACCACTTTTCGCACTTGTGTTGGTGCAGGAAACCACTTTTGCACTTGTATTAGTGTGGAAAAAACACTTTTCGCACTTGTGTTGGTGCAGGAAACCACTTTTGCACTTGTATTAGTGTGGAAAAAACACTTTTCGCACTTGTGTTAGTGTTGAAAAACCACTTTTTGCACTTGTGATAGTGTTGAAAAACCACTTTTCGCACTTGTGTTAGTGTTGAAAAACCACTTTTCGCACTTGTGTTGTTGCAGGAAACCACTTTTGCACTTGTATTTGTGTGGAAAAAACACTTTTTGCACTTGTGATAGTGTTGAAAAACCACTTTTCACACTTGTGTTAGTGTTGAAAAACCACTTTTCGCACTTGTGTTGGTGCAGGAAACCACTTTTGCACTTGTATTAGTGTGGAAAAACCACTTTTCGCACTTGTGTTAGTGTTGAAAAACCACTTTTCGCACTTGTGTTAGTGTTGAAAAACCACTTTTCGCACTTGTGTTAGTGTTGAAAAACCACTTTTCGCACTTGTGTTGGTGCAGGAAACCACTTTTGCACTTGTATTAGTGTGGAAAAAACACTTTTTGCACTTGTGATAGTGTTGAAAAACCACTTTTCGCACTTGTGTTAGTGTTGAAAAACAACTTTTCACACTTGTGTTAGTGTTGAAAAACCACTTTTCGCACTTGTGTTGGTGCAGTAAACCACTTTTGCACTTGTATTAGTGTGGAAAAAACACTTTTCGCACTTGTGTTAGTGTTGAAAAACCACTTTTCGCACTTGTGTTAGTGTTGAAAAACAACTTTTCACACTTGTGTTAGTGTTGAAAAACCACTTTTCGCACTTGTGTTGGTGCAGTAAACCACTTTTGCACTTGTGTTAGTGTTGAAAAACCACTTTTCGCACTTGTGTTGGTGCAGGAAACCACTTTTGCACTTGTATTAGTGTGGAAAAAACACTTTTCGCACTTGTGTTAGTGTTGAAAAACCACTTTTTGCACTTGTGTTAGTCTTGATAAACCACTTTTCGCACTTGTGTAGCTGCAGGAAACCACTTTTGCACTTGTATTAGTGTGGAAAAAACACTTTTTGCACTTGTGATAGTGTTGAAAAACCACTTTTCGCACTTGTGTTAGTGTTGATAAACCACTTTTCGCACTTGTGTTGGTGCAGGAAACCACTTTTGCACTTGTATTAGTGTCGAAAAAACACTTTTTGCACTTGTGATAGTGTTGAAAAACCACTTTTCGCACTTGTGTTAGTGTTGAAAAACCACTTTTCGCACTTGTGTTGGTGCAGGAAATCACTTTTGCACTTGTATTAGTGTGGAAAAACCACTTTTCGCACTTGTGTTAGTGTTGAAAAACCACTTTTCGCACTTGTGTTAGTGTTGAAAAACCACTTTTCGCACTTGTGTTGGTGCAGGAAACCACTTTTGCACTTGTATTAGTGTTGAAAAACCACTTTTCACACTTGTGTTAATGTTGAAAAACCACTTTTCGCACTTGTGTTGGTGCAGGAAACCACTTTTGCACTTGTATTAGTGTGGAAAAACCACTTTTCGCACTTGTGTTAGTGTTGAAAAACCACTTTTCACACTTGTGTTGGTGCAGGAAACCACTTTTGTACTTGTATTAGTGTGGAAAAAACACTTTTCGCACTTGTGTTAGTGTTGAAAAACCACTTTTCGCACTTGTGTTGGTGCAGGAAACCACTTTTGCACTTGCATTAGTGTGAAAAAACACTTGTTGCACTTGTGATAGTGTTGAAAAACCACTTTTCGCACTTGTGTTAGTGTTGAAAAACCACTTTTCGCACTTGTGTTGTTGCAGGAAACCACTTTTGCACTTGTATTTGTGTGGAAAAATCACTTTTTGCACTTGTGATAGTGTTGAAAAAGCACTTTTCACACTTGTGTTAGTGTTGAAAAACCACTTTTCGCACTTGTGTTGGTGCAGGAAACCACTTTTGCACTTGTATTAGTGTGGATAAACCACTTTTTGCACTTGTGTTATTGTTGAAAAACCACTTTTCGCACTTGTGTTAGTGTTGAAAAACCACTTTTCGCACTTGTGTTAGTGTTGAAAAACCACTTTTCGCACTTGTGTTGGTGCAGGAAACCACTTTTGCACTTGTATTAGTGTGGAAAAAACACTTTTTGAACTTGTGATAGTGTTGAAAAACCACTTTTCGCACTTGTGTTAGTGTTGAAAAACCACTTTTCGCACTTGTGTTGGTGCAGGAAACCACTTTTGCACTTGTATTAGTGTGGAAAAACCACTTTTCGCACTTGTGTTAGTGTTGAAAAACCACTTTTCGCATTTGTGTTAGTGTTGAAAAACCACTTTTCGCACTTGTGTTGGTGCAGGAAACCACTTATGCACTTGTATTAGTGTGGAAAAACCACTTTTCGCACTTGTGATAGTGTTGAAAAACCACTTTTCGCACTTGTGTTAGTGTTGAAAAACCACTTTTCGCACTTGTGTTAGTGTTGAAAAACCACTTTTCACACTTGTGTTGGTGCAGGAAACCACTTTTGCACTTGTATTAGTGTGGAAAAAACACTTTTTGCACTTGTGCTAGTGTTGAAAAAACACTTTTCGCACTTGTGTTGGTGTTGAAAAACCACTTTTCGCACTTGTGTTAGTGTTGAAAAACCACTTTTCGCACTTGTGTTGGTGCAGGAAACCACTTTTGCACTTGTGTTGGTGCAGGAAACCACTTTTGCACTTGTTTTAGTGTGGAAAAACCACTTTTCACACTTGTGTTAGTGTTGAAAAACCACTTTTCGCACTAGTGTTAGTGTTGAAAAACCACTTTTCGCACTTGTGTTAGTGTTGAAAAACCACTTTTCGCACTTGTGTTGGTGCAGGAAACCACTTTTGCACTTGTATTAGTGTGGAAAAAACACTTTTCGCACTTGTGTTAGTGTTGAAAAACCACTTTTTGCACTTGTGTTAGTGTTGAAAAACCACTTTTCACACTTGTGTTAGTGTTGAAAAACCACTTTTCACACTTGTGTTGGTGCAGGAAACCACTTTTGCACTTGTATTATTGTGGAAAAACCACTTTTGCACTTGTATTAGTGTGGAAAAAACACTTTTCGCACTTGTGTTAGTGTTGAAAAACCACTTTTCGCACTTGTGTTGGTGCAGGAAACCACTTTTGCACTTGTATTAGTGTGGAAAAAACACTTTTCGCACTTGTGTTAGTTTTGAAAAACCACTTTTCGCACTTGTGTTAGTGTTGAAAAACCACTTTTCGCACTTGTGTTGGTGCAGGAAACCACTTTTCGCACTTGTGTTAGTGTTGAAAAACCACTTTTCGCACTTGTGTTAGTGTTGAAAAACCACTTTTCGCACTTGTGTTAGTGTTGAAAAACCACTTTTCGCACTTGTGTTGGTGCAGGAAACCACTTTTGCACTTGTATTAGTGTGGAAAAAACACTTTTTGCACTTGTGATAGTGTTGAAAAACCACTTTTCGCACTTGTGTTAGTGTTGAAAAACAACTTTTCACACTTGTGTTAGTGTTGAAAAACCACTTTTCGCACTTGTGTTGGTGCAGTAAACCACTTTTGCACTTGTATTAGTGTGGAAAAAACACTTTTCGCACTTGTGTTAGTGTTGAAAAACCACTTTTCGCACTTGTGTTAGTGTTGAAAAACAACTTTTCACACTTGTGTTAGTGTTGAAAAACCACTTTTCGCACTTGTGTTGGTGCAGTAAACCACTTTTGCACTTGTGTTAGTGTTGAAAAACCACTTTTCGCACTTGTGTTGGTGCAGGAAACCACTTTTGCACTTGTATTAGTGTGGAAAAAACACTTTTCGCACTTGTGTTAGTGTTGAAAAACCACTTTTTGCACTTGTGTTAGTCTTGATAAACCACTTTTCGCACTTGTGTAGCTGCAGGAAACCACTTTTGCACTTGTATTAGTGTGGAAAAAACACTTTTCGCACTTGTGTTAGTGTTGAAAAACCACTTTTCACACTTGTGTTGGTGCAGGAAACCACTTTTGCACTTGTATTAGTGTGGAAAAAACACTTTTTGCACTTGTGCTAGTGTTGAAAAAACACTTTTCGCACTTGTGTTGGTGTTGAAAAACCACTTTTCGCACTTGTGTTAGTGTTGAAAAACCACTTTTCGCACTTGTGTTGGTGCAGGAAACCACTTTTGCACTTGTATTAGTGTGGAAAAAACACTTTTTGCACTTGCGATAGTATTGAAAAACCACTTTTCGCACTTGTGTTAGTGTTGAAAAACCACTTTTCGCACTTGTGTTGGTGCAGGAAACCACTTTTGCACTTGTTTTAGTGTGGAAAAACCACTTTTCACACTTGTGTTAGTGTTGAAAAACCACTTTTCGCACTAGTGTTAGTGTTGAAAAACCACTTTTCGCACTTGTGTTAGTGTTGAAAAACCACTTTTCGCACTTGTGTTGGTGCAGGAAACCACTTTTGCACTTGTATTAGTGTGGAAAAAACACTTTTCGCACTTGTGTTAGTGTTGAAAAACCACTTTTTGCACTTGTGTTAGTGTTGAAAAACCACTTTTCACACTTGTGTTAGTGTTGAAAAACCACTTTTCACACTTGTGTTGGTGCAGGAAACCACTTTTGCACTTGTATTATTGTGGAAAAAACCACTTTTGCACTTGTATTAGTGTGGAAAAAACACTTTTCGCACTTGTGTTAGTGTTGAAAAACCACTTTTCGCACTTGTGTTGGTGCAGGAAACCACTTTTGCACTTGTATTAGTGTGGAAAAAACACTTTTCGCACTTGTGTTAGTTTTGAAAAACCACTTTTCGCACTTGTGTTAGTGTTGAAAAACCACTTTTCGCACTTGTGTTGGTGCAGGAAACCACTTTTCGCACTTGTGTTAGTGTTGAAAAACCACTTTTCGCACTTGTGTTAGTGTTGAAAAACCACTTTTCGCACTTGTGTTAGTGTTGAAAAACCACTTTTCGCACTTGTGTTGGTGCAGGAAACCACTTTTGCACTTGTATTAGTGTGGAAAAAACACTTTTTGCACTTGTGATAGTGTTGAAAAACCACTTTTCGCACTTGTGTTAGTGTTGAAAAACAACTTTTCACACTTGTGTTAGTGTTGAAAAACCACTTTTCGCACTTGTGTTGGTGCAGTAAACCACTTTTGCACTTGTATTAGTGTGGAAAAAACACTTTTCGCACTTGTGTTAGTGTTGAAAAACCACTTTTCGCACTTGTGTTAGTGTTGAAAAACAACTTTTCACACTTGTGTTAGTGTTGAAAAACCACTTTTCGCACTTGTGTTGGTGCAGTAAACCACTTTTGCACTTGTGTTAGTGTTGAAAAACCACTTTTCGCACTTGTGTTGGTGCAGGAAACCACTTTTGCACTTGTATTAGTGTGGAAAAAACACTTTTCGCACTTGTGTTAGTGTTGAAAAACCACTTTTTGCACTTGTGTTAGTCTTGATAAACCACTTTTCGCACTTGTGTAGCTGCAGGAAACCACTTTTGCACTTGTATTAGTGTGGAAAAAACACTTTTTGCACTTGTGATAGTGTTGAAAAACCACTTTTCGCACTTGTGTTAGTGTTGATAAACCACTTTTCGCACTTGTGTTGGTGCAGGAAACCACTTTTGCACTTGTATTAGTGTCGAAAAAACACTTTTTGCACTTGTGATAGTGTTGAAAAACCACTTTTCGCACTTGTGTTAGTGTTGAAAAACCACTTTTCGCACTTGTGTTGGTGCAGGAAATCACTTTTGCACTTGTATTAGTGTGGAAAAACCACTTTTCGCACTTGTGTTAGTGTTGAAAAACCACTTTTCGCACTTGTGTTAGTGTTGAAAAACCACTTTTCGCACTTGTGTTGGTGCAGGAAACCACTTTTGCACTTGTATTAGTGTTGAAAAACCACTTTTCACACTTGTGTTAATGTTGAAAAACCACTTTTCGCACTTGTGTTGGTGCAGGAAACCACTTTTGCACTTGTATTAGTGTGGAAAAACCACTTTTCGCACTTGTGTTAGTGTTGAAAAACCACTTTTCACACTTGTGTTGGTGCAGGAAACCACTTTTGTACTTGTATTAGTGTGGAAAAAACACTTTTCGCACTTGTGTTAGTGTTGAAAAACCACTTTTCGCACTTGTGTTGGTGCAGGAAACCACTTTTGCACTTGCATTAGTGTGAGAAAACACTTGTTGCACTTGTGATAGTGTTGAAAAACCACTTTTCGCACTTGTGTTAGTGTTGAAAAACCACTTTTCGCACTTGTGTTGTTGCAGGAAACCACTTTTGCACTTGTATTTGTGTGGAAAAATCACTTTTTGCACTTGTGATAGTGTTGAAAAACCACTTTTCACACTTGTGTTAGTGTTGAAAAACCACTTTTCGCACTTGTGTTGGTGCAGGAAACCACTTTTGCACTTGTATTAGTGTGGATAAACCACTTTTTGCACTTGTGTTATTGTTGAAAAACCACTTTTCGCACTTGTGTTAGTGTTGAAAAAACACTTTTCGCACTTGTGTTAGTGTTGAAAAACCACTTTTCGCACTTGTGTTGGTGCAGGAAACCACTTTTGCACTTGTATTAGTGTGGAAAAAACACTTTTTGCACTTGTGCTAGTGTTGAAAAAACACTTTTCGCACTTGTGTTGGTGTTGAAAAACCACTTTTCGCACTTGTGTTAGTGTTGAAAAACCACTTTTCGCACTTGTGTTGGTGCAGGAAACCACTTTTGCACTTGTATTAGTGTGGAAAAAACACTTTTTGCACTTGCGATAGTATTGAAAAACCACTTTTCGCACTTGTGTTAGTGTTGAAAAACCACTTTTCGCACTTGTGTTGGTGCAGGAAACCACTTTTGCACTTGTTTTAGTGTGGAAAAACCACTTTTCACACTTGTGTTAGTGTTGAAAAACCACTTTTCGCACTAGTGTTAGTGTTGAAAAACCACTTTTCGCACTTGTGTTAGTGTTGAAAAACCACTTTTCGCACTTGTGTTGGTGCAGGAAACCACTTTTGCACTTGTATTAGTGTGGAAAAAACACTTTTCGCACTTGTGTTAGTGTTGAAAAACCACTTTTTGCACTTGTGTTAGTGTTGAAAAACCACTTTTCACACTTGTGTTAGTGTTGAAAAACCACTTTTCACACTTGTGTTGGTGCAGGAAACCACTTTTGCACTTGTATTATTGTGGAAAAACCACTTTTGCACTTGTATTAGTGTGGAAAAAACACTTTTCGCACTTGTGTTAGTGTTGAAAAACCACTTTTCGCACTTGTGTTGGTGCAGGAAACCACTTTTGCACTTGTATTAGTGTGGAAAAAACACTTTTCGCACTTGTGTTAGTTTTGAAAAACCACTTTTCGCACTTGTGTTAGTGTTGAAAAACCACTTTTCGCACTTGTGTTGGTGCAGGAAACTACTTTTGCACTTGTATTAGTGTGGAAAAAACACTTTTTGCACTTGTGATAGTGTTGAAAAACCACTTTTTGCACTTGTGTTAGTGTTGAAAAACCACTTTTCGCACTTGTGTTAGTGTTGAAAAACCACTTTTCGCATTTGTGTTGGTGCAGGAAACCACTTTTGCACTTGTATTAGTGTGGAAAAAACACTTTTCGCACTTGTGTTAGTGTTGAAAAACCACTTTTCGCACTTGTGTTAGTGTTGAAAAACCACTTTTCGCACTTGTGTTGGTGCAGTAAACCACTTTTGCACTTGTATTAGTGTGGAAAAAACACTTTTCGCACTTGTGTTAGTGTTGAAAAACCACTTTTCGCACTTGTGTTGGTGCAGGAAACTACTTTTGCACTTGTGTGAGTGTTGAAAAACCACTTTTCGCACTTGTGTTGGTGTTGAAAAACCACTTTTCGCACTTGTGTTAGTGTTGAAAAACCACTTTTCACACTTGTGTTAGTGTTGAAAAACCACTTTTCGCACTTGTGTTGGTGCAGGAAACCACTTTTGCACTTGTATTAGTGTGGAAAAAACACTTTTCGCACTTGTGTTAGTGTTGAAAAACCACTTTTCCCACTTGTGTTAGTGTTGAAAAACCACTTTTCACACTTGTGTTAGTGTTGAAAAACCACTTTTCGCACTTGTGTTGGTGCAGTAAACCACTTTTGCACTTGTGTTAGTGTTGAAAAACCACTTTTCGCACTTGTGTTGGTGCAGGAAACCACTTTTGCACTTGTATTAGTGTGGAAAAAACACTTTTCGCACTTGTGTTAGTGTTGAAAAACCACTTTTTGCACTTGTGTTAGTCTTGATAAACCACTTTTCGCACTTGTGTTGCTGCAGGAAACCACTTTTGCACTTGTATTAGTGTGGAAAAAACACTTTTTGCACTTGTGATAGTGTTGAAAAACCACTTTTCGCACTTGTGTTAGTGTTGATAAACCACTTTTCGCACTTGTGTTGGTGCAGGAAACCACTTTTGCACTTGTATTAGTGTCGAAAAAACACTTTTTGCACTTGTGATAGTGTTGAAAAACCACTTTTCGCACTTGTGTTAGTGTTGAAAAACCACTTTTCGCACTTGTGTTGGTGCAGGAAATCACTTTTGCACTTGTATTAGTGTGGAAAAACCACTTTTCGCACTTGTGTTAGTGTTGAAAAACCACTTTTCGCACTTGTGTTAGTGTTGAAAAACCACTTTTCGCACTTGTGTTGGTGCAGGAAACCACTTTTGCACTTGTATTAGTGTGGAAAAAACACTTTTCGCACTTGTGTTGGTGCAGGAAACCACTTTTGCACTTGTATTAGTGTGGAAAAAACACTTTTCGCACTTGTGTTAGTGTTGAAAAACCACTTTTTGCACTTGTGTTAGTCTTGATAAACCACTTTTCGCACTTGTGTTGCTGCAGGAAACCACTTTTGCACTTGTATTAGTGTGGAAAAAACACTTTTTGCACTTGTGATAGTGTTGAAAAACCACTTTTCGCACTTGTGTTAGTGTTGATAAACCACTTTTCGCACTTGTGTTGGTGCAGGAAACCACTTTTGCACTTGTATTAGTGTCGAAAAAACACTTTTTGCACTTGTGATAGTGTTGAAAAACCACTTTTCGCACTTGTGTTAGTGTTGAAAAACCACTTTTCGCACTTGTGTTAGTGTTGAAAAACCACTTTTCACACTTGTGTTCGTGTTGAAAAACCACTTTTCGCACTTGTGTTGGTGCAGGAAACCACTTTTGCACTTGTATTAGTGTGGAAAAAACACTTTTCGCACTTGTGTTAGTGTTGAAAAACCACTTTTCGCACTTGTGTTAGTGTTGATAAACCACTTTTTGCACTTGTGTTGGTGCAGGAAACCACTTTTGCACTTGTATTAGTGTGGAAAAAACACTTTTTGCACTTGTGATAGTGTTGAAAAACCACTTTTCGCACTTGTGTTAGTGTTGATAAACCACTTTTCGCACTTGTGTTGGTGCAGGAAACCACTTTTGCACTTGTATTAGTGTCGAAAAAACACTTTTTGCACTTGTGATGGTGTTGAAAAACCACTTTTCGCACTCGTGTTAGTGTTGAAAAACCACTTTTCGCACTTGTGTTGGTGCAGGAAACCACTTTTGCACTTGTATTAGTGTGGAAAAACCACTTTTCGCACTTGTGTTAGTGTTGAAAAACCACTTTTCGCACTTGTGTTAGTGTTGAAAAACCACTTTTCGCACTTGTGTTGGTGCAGGAAACCACTTTTGCACTTGTATTAGTGTGGAAAAAACACTTTTTGCACTTGTGATAGTGTTGAAAAACCACTTTTCACACTTGTGTTAGTGTTGAAAAACCACTTTTCGCACTTGTGTTGGTGCATGAAACCACTTTGCACTTGTATTAGTGTGGAAAAACCACTTTCCGCACTTGTGTTAGCGTTGAAAAACCACTTTTCGCACCTGTGTTGGTGCAGGAAACCACTTTTGCACTTGTATTAGTGTGGAAAAAACACTTTTCGCACTTGTGTTAGTGTTGAAAAACCACTTTTCGCACTTGTGTTGGTGCAGGAAACCACTTTTGCACTTGCATTAGTGTGAAAAAACACTTTTTGCACTTGTGGTAGTGTTGAAAAACCACTTTTCGCACTTGTGTTAGTGTTGAAAAACCACTTTTCGCACTTGTGTTGTTGCAGGAAACCACTTTTGCACTTGTATTAGTGTGGAAAAAACACTTTTCGCACTTGTGTTAGTGTTGAAAAACCACTTTTCGCACTTGTGTTAGTGTTGAAAAACCACTTTTCGCACTTGTGTTGGTGCAGTAAACCACTTTTGCACTTGTATTAGTGTGGAAAAAACACTTTTCGCACTTGTGTTAGTGTTGAAAAACCACTTTTCGCACTTGTGTTGGTGCAGGAAACTACTTTTGCACTTGTGTGAGTGTTGAAAAACCACTTTTCGCACTTGTGTTGGTGTTGAAAAACCACTTTTCGCACTTGTGTTAGTGTTGAAAAACCACTTTTCACACTTGTGTTAGTGTTGAAAAACCACTTTTCGCACTTGTGTTGGTGCAGTAAACCACTTTTGCACTTGTATTAGTGTGGAAAAAACACTTTTCGCACTTGTGTTAGTGTTGAAAAACCACTTTTCCCACTTGTGTTAGTGTTGAAAAACCACTTTTCGCACTTGTGTTGGTGCAGGAAACCACTTATGCACTTGTATTAGTGTGGAAAAACCACTTTTCGCACTTGTGATAGTGTTGAAAAACCACTTTTCGCACTTGTGTTAGTGTTGAAAAACCACTTTTCGCACTTGTGTTAGTGTTGAAAAACCACTTTTCACACTTGTGTTGGTGCAGGAAACCACTTTTGCACTTGTATTAGTGTGGAAAAAACACTTTTTGCACTTGTGCTAGTGTTGAAAAAACACTTTTCGCACTTGTGTTGGTGTTGAAAAACCACTTTTCGCACTTGTGTTAGTGTTGAAAAACCACTTTTCGCACTTGTGTTGGTGCAGGAAACCACTTTTGCACTTGTGTTGGTGCAGGAAACCACTTTTGCACTTGTTTTAGTGTGGAAAAACCACTTTTCACACTTGTGTTAGTGTTGAAAAACCACTTTTCGCACTAGTGTTAGTGTTGAAAAACCACTTTTCGCACTTGTGTTAGTGTTGAAAAACCACTTTTCGCACTTGTGTTGGTGCAGGAAACCACTTTTGCACTTGTATTAGTGTGGAAAAAACACTTTTCGCACTTGTGTTAGTGTTGAAAAACCACTTTTTGCACTTGTGTTAGTGTTGAAAAACCACTTTTCACACTTGTGTTAGTGTTGAAAAACCACTTTTCACACTTGTGTTGGTGCAGGAAACCACTTTTGCACTTGTATTATTGTGGAAAAACCACTTTTGCACTTGTATTAGTGTGGAAAAAACACTTTTCGCACTTGTGTTAGTGTTGAAAAACCACTTTTCGCACTTGTGTTGGTGCAGGAAACCACTTTTGCACTTGTATTAGTGTGGAAAAAACACTTTTCGCACTTGTGTTAGTTTTGAAAAACCACTTTTCGCACTTGTGTTAGTGTTGAAAAACCACTTTTCGCACTTGTGTTGGTGCAGGAAACCACTTTTCGCACTTGTGTTAGTGTTGAAAAACCACTTTTCGCACTTGTGTTAGTGTTGAAAAACCACTTTTCGCACTTGTGTTAGTGTTGAAAAACCACTTTTCGCACTTGTGTTGGTGCAGGAAACCACTTTTGCACTTGTATTAGTGTGGAAAAAACACTTTTTGCACTTGTGATAGTGTTGAAAAACCACTTTTCGCACTTGTGTTAGTGTTGAAAAACAACTTTTCACACTTGTGTTAGTGTTGAAAAACCACTTTTCGCACTTGTGTTGGTGCAGTAAACCACTTTTGCACTTGTATTAGTGTGGAAAAAACACTTTTCGCACTTGTGTTAGTGTTGAAAAACCACTTTTCGCACTTGTGTTAGTGTTGAAAAACAACTTTTCACACTTGTGTTAGTGTTGAAAAACCACTTTTCGCACTTGTGTTGGTGCAGTAAACCACTTTTGCACTTGTGTTAGTGTTGAAAAACCACTTTTCGCACTTGTGTTGGTGCAGGAAACCACTTTTGCACTTGTATTAGTGTGGAAAAAACACTTTTCGCACTTGTGTTAGTGTTGAAAAACCACTTTTTGCACTTGTGTTAGTCTTGATAAACCACTTTTCGCACTTGTGTAGCTGCAGGAAACCACTTTTGCACTTGTATTAGTGTGGAAAAAACACTTTTCGCACTTGTGTTAGTGTTGAAAAACCACTTTTCACACTTGTGTTGGTGCAGGAAACCACTTTTGCACTTGTATTAGTGTGGAAAAAACACTTTTTGCACTTGTGCTAGTGTTGAAAAAACACTTTTCGCACTTGTGTTGGTGTTGAAAAACCACTTTTCGCACTTGTGTTAGTGTTGAAAAACCACTTTTCGCACTTGTGTTGGTGCAGGAAACCACTTTTGCACTTGTATTAGTGTGGAAAAAACACTTTTTGCACTTGCGATAGTATTGAAAAACCACTTTTCGCACTTGTGTTAGTGTTGAAAAACCACTTTTCGCACTTGTGTTGGTGCAGGAAACCACTTTTGCACTTGTTTTAGTGTGGAAAAACCACTTTTCACACTTGTGTTAGTGTTGAAAAACCACTTTTCGCACTAGTGTTAGTGTTGAAAAACCACTTTTCGCACTTGTGTTAGTGTTGAAAAACCACTTTTCGCACTTGTGTTGGTGCAGGAAACCACTTTTGCACTTGTATTAGTGTGGAAAAAACACTTTCCGCACTTGTGTTAGTGTTGAAAAACCACTTTTTGCACTTGTGTTAGTGTTGAAAAACCACTTTTCACACTTGTGTTAGTGTTGAAAAACCACTTTTCACACTTGTGTTGGTGCAGGAAACCACTTTTGCACTTGTATTATTGTGGAAAAAACCACTTTTGCACTTGTATTAGTGTGGAAAAAACACTTTTCGCACTTGTGTTAGTGTTGAAAAACCACTTTTCGCACTTGTGTTGGTGCAGGAAACCACTTTTGCACTTGTATTAGTGTGGAAAAAACACTTTTCGCACTTGTGTTAGTTTTGAAAAACCACTTTTCGCACTTGTGTTAGTGTTGAAAAACCACTTTTCGCACTTGTGTTGGTGCAGGAAACCACTTTTCGCACTTGTGTTAGTGTTGAAAAACCACTTTTCGCACTTGTGTTAGTGTTGAAAAACCACTTTTCGCACTTGTGTTAGTGTTGAAAAACCACTTTTCGCACTTGTGTTGGTGCAGGAAACCACTTTTGCACTTGTATTAGTGTGGAAAAAACACTTTTTGCACTTGTGATAGTGTTGAAAAACCACTTTTCGCACTTGTGTTAGTGTTGAAAAACAACTTTTCACACTTGTGTTAGTGTTGAAAAACCACTTTTCGCACTTGTGTTGGTGCAGTAAACCACTTTTGCACTTGTATTAGTGTGGAAAAAACACTTTTCGCACTTGTGTTAGTGTTGAAAAACCACTTTTCGCACTTGTGTTAGTGTTGAAAAACAACTTTTCACACTTGTGTTAGTGTTGAAAAACCACTTTTCGCACTTGTGTTGGTGCAGTAAACCACTTTTGCACTTGTGTTAGTGTTGAAAAACCACTTTTCGCACTTGTGTTGGTGCAGGAAACCACTTTTGCACTTGTATTAGTGTGGAAAAAACACTTTTCGCACTTGTGTTAGTGTTGAAAAACCACTTTTTGCACTTGTGTTAGTCTTGATAAACCACTTTTCGCACTTGTGTAGCTGCAGGAAACCACTTTTGCACTTGTATTAGTGTGGAAAAAACACTTTTTGCACTTGTGATAGTGTTGAAAAACCACTTTTCGCACTTGTGTTAGTGTTGATAAACCACTTTTCGCACTTGTGTTGGTGCAGGAAACCACTTTTGCACTTGTATTAGTGTCGAAAAAACACTTTTTGCACTTGTGATAGTGTTGAAAAACCACTTTTCGCACTTGTGTTAGTGTTGAAAAACCACTTTTCGCACTTGTGTTGGTGCAGGAAATCACTTTTGCACTTGTATTAGTGTGGAAAAACCACTTTTCGCACTTGTGTTAGTGTTGAAAAACCACTTTTCGCACTTGTGTTAGTGTTGAAAAACCACTTTTCGCACTTGTGTTGGTGCAGGAAACCACTTTTGCACTTGTATTAGTGTTGAAAAACCACTTTTCACACTTGTGTTAATGTTGAAAAACCACTTTTCGCACTTGTGTTGGTGCAGGAAACCACTTTTGCACTTGTATTAGTGTGGAAAAACCACTTTTCGCACTTGTGTTAGTGTTGAAAAACCACTTTTCACACTTGTGTTGGTGCAGGAAACCACTTTTGTACTTGTATTAGTGTGGAAAAAACACTTTTCGCACTTGTGTTAGTGTTGAAAAACCACTTTTCGCACTTGTGTTGGTGCAGGAAACCACTTTTGCACTTGCATTAGTGTGAAAAAACACTTGTTGCACTTGTGATAGTGTTGAAAAACCACTTTTCGCACTTGTGTTAGTGTTGAAAAACCACTTTTCGCACTTGTGTTGTTGCAGGAAACCACTTTTGCACTTGTATTTGTGTGGAAAAATCACTTTTTGCACTTGTGATAGTGTTGAAAAACCACTTTTCACACTTGTGTTAGTGTTGAAAAACCACTTTTCGCACTTGTGTTGGTGCAGGAAACCACTTTTGCACTTGTATTAGTGTGGATAAACCACTTTTTGCACTTGTGTTATTGTTGAAAAACCACTTTTCGCACTTGTGTTAGTGTTGAAAAACCACTTTTCGCACTTGTGTTAGTGTTGAAAAACCACTTTTCGCACTTGTGTTGGTGCAGGAAACCACTTTTGCACTTGTATTAGTGTGGAAAAAACACTTTTTGCACTTGTGCTAGTGTTGAAAAAACACTTTTCGCACTTGTGTTGGTGTTGAAAAACCACTTTTCGCACTTGTGTTAGTGTTGAAAAACCACTTTTCGCACTTGTGTTGGTGCAGGAAACCACTTTTGCACTTGTATTAGTGTGGAAAAAACACTTTTTGCACTTGCGATAGTATTGAAAAACCACTTTTCGCACTTGTGTTAGTGTTGAAAAACCACTTTTCGCACTTGTGTTGGTGCAGGAAACCACTTTTGCACTTGTTTTAGTGTGGAAAAACCACTTTTCACACTTGTGTTAGTGTTGAAAAACCACTTTTCGCACTAGTGTTAGTGTTGAAAAACCACTTTTCGCACTTGTGTTAGTGTTGAAAAACCACTTTTCGCACTTGTGTTGGTGCAGGAAACCACTTTTGCACTTGTATTAGTGTGGAAAAAACACTTTTCGCACTTGTGTTAGTGTTGAAAAACCACTTTTTGCACTTGTGTTAGTGTTGAAAAACCACTTTTCACACTTGTGTTAGTGTTGAAAAACCACTTTTCACACTTGTGTTGGTGCAGGAAACCACTTTTGCACTTGTATTATTGTGGAAAAACCACTTTTGCACTTGTATTAGTGTGGAAAAAACACTTTTCGCACTTGTGTTAGTGTTGAAAAACCACTTTTCGCACTTGTGTTGGTGCAGGAAACCACTTTTGCACTTGTATTAGTGTGGAAAAAACACTTTTCGCACTTGTGTTAGTTTTGAAAAACCACTTTTCGCACTTGTGTTAGTGTTGAAAAACCACTTTTCGCACTTGTGTTGGTGCAGGAAACTACTTTTGCACTTGTATTAGTGTGGAAAAAACACTTTTTGCACTTGTGATAGTGTTGAAAAACCACTTTTTGCACTTGTGTTAGTGTTGAAAAACCACTTTTCGCACTTGTGTTAGTGTTGAAAAACCACTTTTCGCATTTGTGTTGGTGCAGGAAACCACTTTTGCACTTGTATTAGTGTGGAAAAAACACTTTTCGCACTTGTGTTAGTGTTGAAAAACCACTTTTCGCACTTGTGTTAGTGTTGAAAAACCACTTTTCGCACTTGTGTTGGTGCAGTAAACCACTTTTGCACTTGTATTAGTGTGGAAAAAACACTTTTCGCACTTGTGTTAGTGTTGAAAAACCACTTTTCGCACTTGTGTTGGTGCAGGAAACTACTTTTGCACTTGTGTGAGTGTTGAAAAACCACTTTTCGCACTTGTGTTGGTGTTGAAAAACCACTTTTCGCACTTGTGTTAGTGTTGAAAAACCACTTTTCACACTTGTGTTAGTGTTGAAAAACCACTTTTCGCACTTGTGTTGGTGCAGGAAACCACTTTTGCACTTGTATTAGTGTGGAAAAAACACTTTTCGCACTTGTGTTAGTGTTGAAAAACCACTTTTCCCACTTGTGTTAGTGTTGAAAAACCACTTTTCACACTTGTGTTAGTGTTGAAAAACCACTTTTCGCACTTGTGTTGGTGCAGTAAACCACTTTTGCACTTGTGTTAGTGTTGAAAAACCACTTTTCGCACTTGTGTTGGTGCAGGAAACCACTTTTGCACTTGTATTAGTGTGGAAAAAACACTTTTCGCACTTGTGTTAGTGTTGAAAAACCACTTTTTGCACTTGTGTTAGTCTTGATAAACCACTTTTCGCACTTGTGTTGCTGCAGGAAACCACTTTTGCACTTGTATTAGTGTGGAAAAAACACTTTTTGCACTTGTGATAGTGTTGAAAAACCACTTTTCGCACTTGTGTTAGTGTTGATAAACCACTTTTCGCACTTGTGTTGGTGCAGGAAACCACTTTTGCACTTGTATTAGTGTCGAAAAAACACTTTTTGCACTTGTGATAGTGTTGAAAAACCACTTTTCGCACTTGTGTTAGTGTTGAAAAACCACTTTTCGCACTTGTGTTGGTGCAGGAAATCACTTTTGCACTTGTATTAGTGTGGAAAAACCACTTTTCGCACTTGTGTTAGTGTTGAAAAACCACTTTTCGCACTTGTGTTAGTGTTGAAAAACCACTTTTCGCACTTGTGTTGGTGCAGGAAACCACTTTTGCACTTGTATTAGTGTGGAAAAAACACTTTTCGCACTTGTGTTGGTGCAGGAAACCACTTTTGCACTTGTATTAGTGTGGAAAAAACACTTTTCGCACTTGTGTTAGTGTTGAAAAACCACTTTTTGCACTTGTGTTAGTCTTGATAAACCACTTTTCGCACTTGTGTTGCTGCAGGAAACCACTTTTGCACTTGTATTAGTGTGGAAAAAACACTTTTTGCACTTGTGATAGTGTTGAAAAACCACTTTTCGCACTTGTGTTAGTGTTGATAAACCACTTTTCGCACTTGTGTTGGTGCAGGAAACCACTTTTGCACTTGTATTAGTGTCGAAAAAACACTTTTTGCACTTGTGATAGTGTTGAAAAACCACTTTTCGCACTTGTGTTAGTGTTGAAAAACCACTTTTCGCACTTGTGTTAGTGTTGAAAAACCACTTTTCACACTTGTGTTCGTGTTGAAAAACCACTTTTCGCACTTGTGTTGGTGCAGGAAACCACTTTTGCACTTGTATTAGTGTGGAAAAAACACTTTTCGCACTTGTGTTAGTGTTGAAAAACCACTTTTCGCACTTGTGTTAGTGTTGATAAACCACTTTTTGCACTTGTGTTGGTGCAGGAAACCACTTTTGCACTTGTATTAGTGTGGAAAAAACACTTTTTGCACTTGTGATAGTGTTGAAAAACCACTTTTCGCACTTGTGTTAGTGTTGATAAACCACTTTTCGCACTTGTGTTGGTGCAGGAAACCACTTTTGCACTTGTATTAGTGTCGAAAAAACACTTTTTGCACTTGTGATGGTGTTGAAAAACCACTTTTCGCACTCGTGTTAGTGTTGAAAAACCACTTTTCGCACTTGTGTTGGTGCAGGAAACCACTTTTGCACTTGTATTAGTGTGGAAAAACCACTTTTCGCACTTGTGTTAGTGTTGAAAAACCACTTTTCGCACTTGTGTTAGTGTTGAAAAACCACTTTTCGCACTTGTGTTGGTGCAGGAAACCACTTTTGCACTTGTATTAGTGTGGAAAAAACACTTTTTGCACTTGTGATAGTGTTGAAAAACCACTTTTCACACTTGTGTTAGTGTTGAAAAACCACTTTTCGCACTTGTGTTGGTGCATGAAACCACTTTGCACTTGTATTAGTGTGGAAAAACCACTTTCCGCACTTGTGTTAGTGTTGAAAAACCACTTTTCGCACCTGTGTTGGTGCAGGAAACCACTTTTGCACTTGTATTAGTGTGGAAAAAACACTTTTCGCACTTGTGTTAGTGTTGAAAAACCACTTTTCGCACTTGTGTTGGTGCAGGAAACCACTTTTGCACTTGCATTAGTGTGAAAAAACACTTTTTGCACTTGTGGTAGTGTTGAAAAACCACTTTTCGCACTTGTGTTAGTGTTGAAAAACCACTTTTCGCACTTGTGTTGTTGCAGGAAACCACTTTTGCACTTGTATTAGTGTGGAAAAAACACTTTTCGCACTTGTGTTAGTGTTGAAAAACCACTTTTCGCACTTGTGTTAGTGTTGAAAAACCACTTTTCGCACTTGTGTTGGTGCAGTAAACCACTTTTGCACTTGTATTAGTGTGGAAAAAACACTTTTCGCACTTGTGTTAGTGTTGAAAAACCACTTTTCGCACTTGTGTTGGTGCAGGAAACTACTTTTGCACTTGTGTGAGTGTTGAAAAACCACTTTTCGCACTTGTGTTGGTGTTGAAAAACCACTTTTCGCACTTGTGTTAGTGTTGAAAAACCACTTTTCACACTTGTGTTAGTGTTGAAAAACCACTTTTCGCACTTGTGTTGGTGCAGGAAACCACTTTTGCACTTGTATTAGTGTGGAAAAAACACTTTTCGCACTTGTGTTAGTGTTGAAAAACCACTTTTCCCACTTGTGTTAGTGTTGAAAAACCACTTTTCACACTTGTGTTAGTGTTGAAAAACCACTTTTCGCACTTGTGTTGGTGCAGTAAACCACTTTTGCACTTGTGTTAGTGTTGAAAAACCACTTTTCGCACTTGTGTTGGTGCAGGAAACCACTTTTGCACTTGTATTAGTGTGGAAAAAACACTTTTCGCACTTGTGTTAGTGTTGAAAAACCACTTTTTGCACTTGTGTTAGTCTTGATAAACCACTTTTCGCACTTGTGTTGCTGCAGGAAACCACTTTTGCACTTGTATTAGTGTGGAAAAAACACTTTTTGCACTTGTGATAGTGTTGAAAAACCACTTTTCGCACTTGTGTTAGTGTTGATAAACCACTTTTCGCACTTGTGTTGGTGCAGGAAACCACTTTTGCACTTGTATTAGTGTCGAAAAAACACTTTTTGCACTTGTGATAGTGTTGAAAAACCACTTTTCGCACTTGTGTTAGTGTTGAAAAACCACTTTTCGCACTTGTGTTGGTGCAGGAAATCACTTTTGCACTTGTATTAGTGTGGAAAAACCACTTTTCGCACTTGTGTTAGTGTTGAAAAACCACTTTTCGCACTTGTGTTAGTGTTGAAAAACCACTTTTCGCACTTGTGTTGGTGCAGGAAACCACTTTTGCACTTGTATTAGTGTGGAAAAAACACTTTTCGCACTTGTGTTGGTGCAGGAAACCACTTTTGCACTTGTATTAGTGTGGAAAAAACACTTTTCGCACTTGTGTTAGTGTTGAAAAACCACTTTTTGCACTTGTGTTAGTCTTGATAAACCACTTTTCGCACTTGTGTTGCTGCAGGAAACCACTTTTGCACTTGTATTAGTGTGGAAAAAACACTTTTTGCACTTGTGATAGTGTTGAAAAACCACTTTTCGCACTTGTGTTAGTGTTGATAAACCACTTTTCGCACTTGTGTTGGTGCAGGAAACCACTTTTGCACTTGTATTAGTGTCGAAAAAACACTTTTTGCACTTGTGATAGTGTTGAAAAACCACTTTTCGCACTTGTGTTAGTGTTGAAAAACCACTTTTCGCACTTGTGTTAGTGTTGAAAAACCACTTTTCACACTTGTGTTCGTGTTGAAAAACCACTTTTCGCACTTGTGTTGGTGCAGGAAACCACTTTTGCACTTGTATTAGTGTGGAAAAAACACTTTTCGCACTTGTGTTAGTGTTGAAAAACCACTTTTCGCACTTGTGTTAGTGTTGATAAACCACTTTTTGCACTTGTGTTGGTGCAGGAAACCACTTTTGCACTTGTATTAGTGTGGAAAAAACACTTTTTGCACTTGTGATAGTGTTGAAAAACCACTTTTCGCACTTGTGTTAGTGTTGATAAACCACTTTTCGCACTTGTGTTGGTGCAGGAAACCACTTTTGCACTTGTATTAGTGTCGAAAAAACACTTTTTGCACTTGTGATGGTGTTGAAAAACCACTTTTCGCACTCGTGTTAGTGTTGAAAAACCACTTTTCGCACTTGTGTTGGTGCAGGAAACCACTTTTGCACTTGTATTAGTGTGGAAAAACCACTTTTCGCACTTGTGTTAGTGTTGAAAAACCACTTTTCGCACTTGTGTTAGTGTTGAAAAACCACTTTTCGCACTTGTGTTGGTGCAGGAAACCACTTTTGCACTTGTATTAGTGTGGAAAAAACAGTTTTTGCACTTGTGATAGTGTTGAAAAACCACTTTTCACACTTGTGTTAGTGTTGAAAAACCACTTTTCGCACTTGTGTTGGTGCATGAAACCACTTTGCACTTGTATTAGTGTGGAAAAACCACTTTCCGCACTTGTGTTAGTGTTGAAAAACCACTTTTCGCACCTGTGTTGGTGCAGGAAACCACTTTTGCACTTGTATTAGTGTGGAAAAAACACTTTTCGCACTTGTGTTAGTGTTGAAAAACCACTTTTCGCACTTGTGTTGGTGCAGGAAACCACTTTTGCACTTGCATTAGTGTGAAAAAACACTTTTTGCACTTGTGGTAGTGTTGAAAAACCACTTTTCGCACTTGTGTTAGTGTTGAAAAACCACTTTTCGCACTTGTGTTGTTGCAGGAAACCACTTTTGCACTTGTATTTGTGTGGAAAAAACACTTTTTGCACTTGTGATAGTGTTGAAAAACCACTTTTCACACTTGTGTTAGTGTTGAAAAACCACTTTTCGCACTTGTGTTGGTGCAGGAAACCACTTTTGCACTTGTATTAGTGTGGAAAAACCACTTTTTGCACTTGTGTTAGTGTTGAAAAAACACTTTTTGCACTTGTGATAGTGTTGAAAAACCACTTTTCACACTTGTGTTAGTGTTGAAAAACCACTTTTCGCACTTGTGTTGGTGCAGGAAACCACTTTTGCACTTGTATTAGTGTGGAAAAAACACTTTTTGCACTTGTGCTAGTGTTGAAAAAACACTTTTCGCACTTGTGTTAGTGTTGAAAAACCACTTTTCACACTTGTGTTAGTGTTGAAAAACCACTTTTCGCACTTGTGTTGGTGCAGGAAACCACTTTTGCACTTGTATTAGTGTGGAAAAAACACTTTTCGCACTTGTGTTAGTGTTGAAAAACCACTTTTTGCACTTGTGTTAGTGTTGATAAACCACTTTTCGCACTTGTGTTGCTGCAGGAAACCACTTTTGCACTTGTATTAGTGTGGAAAAAACACTTTTTGCACTTGTGATAGTGTTGAAAAACCACTTTTCGCACTTGTGTTAGTGTTGATAAACCACTTTTCGCACTTGTGTTGGTGCAGGAAACCACTTTTGCACTTGTATTAGTGTCGAAAAAACACTTTTTGCACTTGTGATAGTGTTGAAAAACCACTTTTCGCACTTGTGTTAGTGTTGAAAAACCACTTTTCGCACTTGTGTTGGTGCAGGAAATCACTTTTGCACTTGTATTAGTGTGGAAAAACCACTTTTCGCACTTGTGTTAGTGTTTAAAAACCACTTTTCGCACTTGTGTTAGTGTTGAAAAACCACTTTTCGCACTTGTGTTGGTGCAGGAAACCACTTTTGCACTTGTATTAGTGTTGAAAAACCACTTTTCACACTTGTGTTAGTGTTGAAAAACCACTTTTCGCACTTGTGTTGGTGCAGGAAACCACTTTTGCACTTGTATTAGTGTGGAAAAACCACTTTTCGCACTTGTGTTAGTGTTGAAAAACCACTTTTCGCACTTGTGTTGGTGCAGGAAACCACTTTTGCACTTGTATTAGTGTGGAAAAACCACTTTTCGCACTTGTGTTAGTGTTGAAAAACCACTTTTCGCACTTGTGTTAGTGTTGAAAAACCACTTTTCGCACTTGTGTTGGTGCAGGAAACCACTTTTGCACTTGTATTAGTGTGGAAAAACCACTTTTCGCACTTGTGTTAGTGTTGAAAAACCACTTTTCGCACTTGTGTTGGTGCAGGAAACCACTTTTGCACTTGTATTAGTGTGGAAAAAACACTTTTCGCACTTGTGTTAGTGTTGAAAAACCACTTTTCGCACTTGTGTTGGTGCAGGAAACCACTTTTGCACTTGTATTAGTGTCGAAAAAACACTTTTTGCACTTGTGATGGTGTTGAAAAACCACTTTTCGCACTCGTGTTAGTGTTGAAAAACCACTTTTCGCACTTGTGTTGGTGCAGGAAACCACTTTTGCACTTGTATTAGTGTGGAAAAACCACTTTTCGCACTTGTGTTAGTGTTGAAAAACCACTTTTCGCACTTGTGTTAGTGTTGAAAAACCACTTTTCGCACTTGTGTTGGTGCAGGAAACCACTTTTGCACTTGTATTAGTGTGGAAAAAACACTTTTTGCACTTGTGATAGTGTTGAAAAACCACTTTTCACACTTGTGTTAGTGTTGAAAAACCACTTTTCGCACTTGTGTTGGTGCATGAAACCACTTTGCACTTGTATTAGTGTGGAAAAACCACTTTCCGCACTTGTGTTAGTGTTGAAAAACCACTTTTCGCACCTGTGTTGGTGCAGGAAACCACTTTTGCACTTGTATTAGTGTGGAAAAAACACTTTTCGCACTTGTGTTAGTGTTGAAAAACCACTTTTCGCACTTGTGTTGGTGCAGGAAACCACTTTTGCACTTGCATTAGTGTGAAAAAACACTTTTTGCACTTGTGGTAGTGTTGAAAACCACTTTTCGCACTTGTGTTAGTGTTGAAAAACCACTTTTCGCACTTGTGTTGTTGCAGGAAACCACTTTTGCACTTGTATTTGTGTGGAAAAAACACTTTTTGCACTTGTGATAGTGTTGAAAAACCACTTTTCACACTTGTGTTAGTGTTGAAAAACCACTTTTCGCACTTGTGTTGGTGCAGGAAACCACTTTTGCACTTGTATTAGTGTGGAAAAACCACTTTTTGCACTTGTGTTAGTGTTGAAAAACCACTTTTCGCACTTGTGTTAGTGTTGAAAAACCACTTTTCGCACTTGTGTTAGTGTTGAAAAACCACTTTTCGCACTTGTGGTTGGTGCAGGAAACCACTTTTGCACTTGTATTAGTGTGGAAAAAACACTTTTTGCACTTGTGATAGTGTTGAAAAACCACTTTTCGCACTTGTGTTAGTGTTGAAAAACAACTTTTCACACTTGTGTTAGTGTTGAAAAACCACTTTTCGCACTTGTGTTGGTGCAGGAAACCACTTTTGCACTTGTATTAGTGTGGAAAAAACACTTTTCGCACTTGTGTTAGTGTTGAAAAACCACTTTTCGCACTTGTGTTAGTGTTGAAAAACCACTTTTCACACTTGTGTTAGTGTTGAAAAACCACTTTTCGCACTTGTGTTGGTGCAGGAAACCACTTTTGCACTTGTATTAGTGTGGAAAAAACACTTTTCGCACTTGTGTTAGTGTTGAAAAACCACTTTTTGCACTTGTGTTAGTGTTGATAAACCACTTTTCGCACTTGTGTTGCTGCAGGAAACCACTTTTGCACTTGTATTAGTGTGGAAAAAACACTTTTTGCACTTGTGATAGTGTTGAAAAACCACTTTTCGCACTTGTGTTAGTGTTGATAAACCACTTTTCGCACTTGTGTTGGTGCAGGAAACCACTTTTGCACTTGTATTAGTGTTGAAAAACCACTTTTCGCACTTGTGTTAGTGTTGAAAAACCACTTTTCGCACTTGTGTTGGTGCAGGAAATCACTTTTGCACTTGTATTAGTGTGGAAAAACCACTTTTCGCACTTGTGTTAGTGTTTAAAAACCACTTTTCGCACTTGTGTTAGTGTTGAAAAACCACTTTTCGCACTTGTGTTGGTGCAGGAAACCACTTTTGCACTTGTATTAGTGTTGAAAAACCACTTTTCACACTTGTGTTAGTGTTGAAAAACCACTTTTCGCACTTGTGTTGGTGCAGGAAACCACTTTTGCACTTGTATTAGTGTGGAAAAACCACTTTTCGCACTTGTGTTAGTGTTGAAAAACCACTTTTCGCACTTGTGTTGGTGCAGGAAACCACTTTTGCACTTGTATTAGTGTGGAAAAAACACTTTTCGCACTTGTGTTAGTGTTGAAAAACCACTTTTCGCACTTGTGTTGGTGCAGGAAACCACTTTTGCACTTGCATCAGTGTGAAAAAACACTTGTTGCACTTGTGATAGTGTTGAAAAACCACTTTTCGCACTTGTGTTAGTGTTGAAAAACCACTTTTCGCACTTGTGTTGTTGCAGGAAACCACTTTTGCACTTGTATTTGTGTGGAAAAATCACTTTTTGCACTTGTGATAGTGTTGAAAAACCACTTTTCACACTTGTGTTAGTGTTGAAGAACCACTTTTCGCACTTGTGTTGGTGCAGGAAACCACTTTTGCACTTGTATTAGTGTGGATAAACCACTTTTTGCACTTGTGTTATTGTTGAAAAACCACTTTTCGCACTTGTGTTAGTGTTGAAAAACCACTTTTCGCACTTGTGTTAGTGTTGAAAAACCACTTTTCGCACTTGTGTTGGTGCAGGAAACCACTTTTGCACTTGTATTAGTGTGGAAAAAGCACTTTTTGAACTTGTGATAGTGTTGAAAAACCACTTTTCGCACTTGTGTTAGTGTTGAAAAACCACTTTTCGCACTTGTGTTGGTGCAGGAAACCACTTTTGCACTTGTATTAGTGTGGAAAAACCACTTTTCGCACTTGTGTTAGTGTTGAAAAACCACTTTTCGCACTTGTGTTAGTGTTGAAAAACCACTTTTCGCACTTGTGTTGGTGCAGGAAACCACTTTTGCACTTGTATTAGTGTGGAAAAACCACTTTTCGCACTTGTGTTAGTGTTGAAAAACCACTTTTCGCACTTGTGTTAGTGTTGAAAAACCACTTTTCGCACTTGTGTTAGTGTTGAAAAACCACTTTTCACACTTGTGTTGGTGCAGGAAACCACTTTTGCACTTGTATTAGTGTGGAAAAAACACTTTTTGCACTTGTGCTAGTGTTGAAAAAACACTTTTCGCACTTGTGTTAGTGTTGAAAAACCACTTTTCACACTTGTGTTAGTGTTGAAAACCACTTTTCGCACTTGTGTTGGTGCAGGAAACCACTTTTGCACTTGTATTAGTGTGGAAAAAACACTTTTCGCACTTGTGTTAGTGTTAAAAAACCACTTTTTGCACTTGTGTTAGTGTTGATAAACCACTTTTCGCACTTGTGTTGCTGCAGGAAACCACTTTTGCACTTGTATTAGTGTGGAAAAAACACTTTTTGCACTTGTGATAGTGTTGAAAAACCACTTTTCGCACTTGTGTTAGTGTTGATAAACCACTTTTCGCACTTGTGTTGGTGCAGGAAACCACTTTTGCACTTGTATTAGTGTCGAAAAAACACTTTTTGCACTTGTGATAGTGTTGAAAAACCACTTTTCGCACTTGTGTTAGTGTTGAAAAACCACTTTTCGCACTTGTGTTGGTGCAGGAAATCACTTTTGCACTTGTATTAGTGTGGAAAAACCACTTTTCGCACTTGTGTTAGTGTTTAAAAACCACTTTTCGCACTTGTGTTAGTGTTGAAAAACCACTTTTCGCACTTGTGTTGGTGCAGGAAACCACTTTTGCACTTGTATTAGTGTTGAAAAACCACTTTTCACACTTGTGTTAGTGTTGAAAAACCACTTTTCGCACTTGTGTTGGTGCAGGAAACCACTTTTGCACTTGTATTAGTGTGGAAAAACCACTTTTCGCACTTGTGTTAGTGTTGAAAAACCACTTTTCGCACTTGTGTTGGTGCAGGAAACCACTTTTGCACTTGTATTAGTGTGGAAAAAACACTTTTTGCACTTGTGTTAGTGTTGAAAAACCACTTTTCGCACTTGTGTTAGTGTTGAAAAACCACTTTTCGCACTTGTGTTGGTGCAGGAAACCACTTTTGCACTTGTATTAGTGTGGAAAAACCACTTTTCGCACTTGTGTTAGTGTTGAAAAACCACTTTTCGCACTTGTGTTGGTGCAGGAAACCACTTTTGCACTTGTATTTGTGTGGAAAAATCACTTTTTGCACTTGTGATAGTGTTGAAAAACCATTTTTCACACTTGTGTTAGTGTTGAAAAACCACTTTTCGCACTTGTGTTGGTGCAGGAAACCACTTTTGCACTTGTATTAGTGTGGATAAACCACTTTTTGCACTTGTGTTATTGTTGAAAAACCACTTTTCGCACTTGTGTTAGTGTTGAAAAACCACTTTTCGCACTTGTGTTAGTGTTGAAAAACCACTTTTCGCACTTGTGTTGGTGCAGGAAACCACTTTTGCACTTGTATTAGTGTGGAAAAAACACTTTTTGAACTTGTGATAGTGTTGAAAAACCACTTTTCGCACTTGTGTTAGTGTTGAAAAACCACTTTTCGCACTTGTGTTGGTGCAGGAAACCACTTTTGCACTTGTATTAGTGTGGAAAAACCACTTTTCGCACTTGTGTTAGTGTTGAAAAACCACTTTTCGCACTTGTGTTAGTGTTGAAAAACCACTTTTCGCACTTGTGTTGGTGCAGGAAACCACTTTTGCACTTGTATTAGTGTGGAAAAACCACTTTTCGCACTTGTGTTAGTGTTGAAAAACCACTTTTCGCACTTGTGTTAGTGTTGAAAAACCACTTTTCGCACTTGTGTTAGTGTTGAAAAACCACTTTTCACACTTGTGTTGGTGCAGGAAACCACTTTTGCACTTGTATTAGTGTGGAAAAAACACTTTTTGCACTTGTGCTAGTGTTGAAAAAACACTTTTCGCACTTGTGTTGGTGTTGAAAAACCACTTTTCGCACTTGTGTTAGTGTTGAAAAACCACTTTTCGCACTTGTGTTGGTGCAGGAAACCACTTTTGCACTTGTATTAGTGTGGAAAAAACACTTTTTGCACTTGTGATAGTGTTGAAAAACGACTTTTCACACTTGTGTTAGTGTTGAAAAACCACTTTTCGCACTTGTGTTGGTGCAGGAAACCACTTTTGCACTTGTTTTAGTGTGGAAAAACCACTTTTCACACTTGTGTTAGTGTTGAAAAACCACTTTTCGCACTAGTGTTAGTGTTGAAAAACCACTTTTCGCACTTGTGTTAGTGTTGAAAAACCACTTTTCGCACTTGTGTTGGTGCAGGAAACCACTTTTGCACTTGTATTAGTGTGGAAAAAACACTTTTCGCACTTGCGTTAGTGTTGAAAAACCACTTTTTGCACTTGTGTTAGTGTTGAAAAACCACTTTTCACACTTGTGTTAGTGTTGAAAAACCACTTTTCACACTTGTGTTTTTTTTTTTTTTTTTTTTTTTTATACAAGATCGAGGCTCGTGAAAGAGCGAACATTAATCACACAGAAAGACAAACCGACACATAAAACATATAACATCGGGAGCGGTAGACAAGATGGGGAGAGAGGGGGAAGGACACAAACACAACATTTGAGAGCAGGGACCGAGAGACATGGAGACATAACTCTCTCCCCCCCTCCCCTCCCCCCCTGTTTCCTGTTGGTGCAGGAAACCACTTTTGCACTTGTATTATTGTGGAAAAACCACTTTTGCACTTGTATTAGTGTGGAAAAAACACTTTTCGCACTTGTGTTAGTGTTGAAAAACCACTTTTCGCACTTGTGTTGGTGGCGGAAACCACTTTTGCACTTGCATTAGTGTGAAAAAACACTTTTTGCACTTGTGATAGTGTTGAAAAACCACTTTTCGCACTTGTGTTAGTGTTGAAAAACCACTTTTCGCACTTGTGTTGTTGCAGGAAACCACTTTTGCACTTGTATTTGTGTGGAAAAAACACTTTTTGCACTTGTGATAGTGTTGAAAAACCACTTTTCACACTTGTGTTAGTGTTGAAAAACCACATTTCGCACTTGTGTTGGTGCAGGAAACCACTTTTGCACTTGTATTAGTGTGGAAAAACCACTTTTCGCACTTGTGTTAGTGTTGAAAAACCACTTTTCGCACTTGTGTTAGTGTTGAAAAACCACTTTTCGCACTTGTGTTAGTGTTGAAAAACCACTTTTCGCACTTGTGTTGGTGCAGGAAACCACTTTTGCACTTGTATTAGTGTGGAAAAAACACTTTTTGCACTTGTGATAGTGTTGAAAAACCACTTTTCGCACTTGTGTTAGTGTTGAAAAACAACTTTTCACACTTGTGTTAGTGTTGAAAAACCACTTTTCGCACTTGTGTTGGTGCAGTAAACCACTTTTGCACTTGTATTAGTGTGGAAAAAACACTTTTCGCACTTGCGTTAGTGTTGAAAAACCACTTTTCGCACTTGTGTTAGTGTTGAAAAACAACTTTTCACACTTGTGTTAGTGTTGAAAAACCACTTTTCGCACTTGTGTTGGTGCAGTAAACCACTTTTGCACTTGTGTTAGTGTTGAAAAACCACTTTTCGCACTTGTGTTGGTGCAGGAAACCACTTTTGCACTTGTATTAGTGTGGAAAAAACACTTTTCGCACTTGTGTTAGTGTTGAAAAACCACTTTTTGCACTTGTGTTAGTCTTGATAAACCACTTTTCGCACTTGTGTTGCTGCAGGAAACCACTTTTGCACTTGTATTAGTGTGGAAAAAACACTTTTGCACTTGTGATAGTGTTGAAAAACCACTTTTCGCACTTGTGTTAGTGTTGATAAACCACTTTTCGCACTTGTGTTGGTGCAGGAAACCACTTTTGCACTTGTATTAGTGTCGAAAAAACACTTTTTGCACTTGTGATAGTGTTGAAAAACCACTTTTCGCACTTGTGTTAGTGTTGAAAAACCACTTTTCGCACTTGTGTTGGTGCAGGAAATCACTTTTGCACTTGTATTAGTGTGGAAAAACCACTTTTCGCACTTGTGTTAGTGTTGAAAAACCACTTTTCGCACTTGTGTTAGTGTTGAAAAACCACTTTTCGCACTTGTGTTGGAGCAGGAAACCACTTTTGCACTTGTATTAGTGTTGAAAAACCACTTTTCACACTTGTGTTAATGTTGAAAAACCACTTTTCGCACTTGTGTTGGTGCAGGAAACCACTTTTGCACTTGTATTAGTGTGGAAAAACCACTTTTCGCACTTGTGTTAGTGTTGAAAAACCACTTTTCGCACTTGTGTTGGTGCAGGAAACCACTTTTGCACTTGTATTAGTGTGGAAAAAACACTTTTCGCACTTGTGTTAGTGTTGAAAAACCACTTTTCGCACTTGTGTTGGTGCAGGAAACCACTTTTGCACTTGCATTAGTGTGAAAAAACACTTGTTGCACTTGTGATAGTGTTGAAAAACCACTTTTCGCACTTGTGTTAGTGTTGAAAAACCACTTTTCGCACTTGTGTTGTTGCAGGAAACCACTTTTGCACTTGTATTTGTGTGGAAAAATCACTTTTTGCACTTGTGATAGTGTTGAAAAACCACTTTTCACACTTGTGTTAGTGTTGAAAAACCACTTTTCGCACTTGTGTTGGTGCAGGAAACCACTTTTGCACTTGTATTAGTGTGGATAAACCACTTTTTGCACTTGTGTTATTGTTGAAAAACCACTTTTCGCACTTGTGTTAGTGTTGAAAAACCACTTTTCGCACTTGTGTTAGTGTTGAAAAACCACTTTTCGCACTTGTGTTGGTGCAGGAAACCACTTTTGCACTTGTATTAGTGTGGAAAAAACACTTTTTGAACTTGTGATAGTGTTGAAAAACCACTTTTCGCACTTGTGTTAGTGTTGAAAAACCACTTTTCGCACTTGTGTTGGTGCAGGAAACCACTTTTGCACTTGTATTAGTGTGGAAAAACCACTTTTCGCACTTGTGTTAGTGTTGAAAAACCACTTTTCGCACTTGTGTTAGTGTTGAAAAACCACTTTTCGCACTTGTGTTGGTGCAGGAAACCACTTATGCACTTGTATTAGTGTGGAAAAACCACTTTTCGCACTTGTGTTAGTGTTGAAAAACCACTTTTCGCACTTGTGTTAGTGTTGAAAAACCACTTTTCGCACTTGTGTTAGTGTTGAAAAACCACTTTTCACACTTGTGTTGGTGCAGGAAACCACTTTTGCACTTGTATTAGTGTGGAAAAAACACTTTTTGCACTTGTGCTAGTGTTGAAAAAACACTTTTCGCACTTGTGTTGGTGTTGAAAAACCACTTTTCGCACTTGTGTTAGTGTTGAAAAACCACTTTTCGCACTTGTGTTGGTGCAGGAAACCACTTTTGCACTTGTATTAGTGTGGAAAAAACACTTTTTGCACTTGTGATAGTATTGAAAAACCACTTTTCGCACTTGTGTTAGTGTTGAAAAACCACTTTTCGCACTTGTGTTGGTGCAGGAAACCACTTTTGCACTTGTTTTAGTGTGGAAAAACCACTTTTCACACTTGTGTTAGTGTTGAAAAACCACTTTTCGCACTAGTGTTAGTGTTGAAAAACCACTTTTCGCACTTGTGTTAGTGTTGAAAAACCACTTTTCGCACTTGTGTTGGTGCAGGAAACCACTTTTGCACTTGTATTAGTGTGGAAAAAACACTTTTCGCACTTGTGTTAGTGTTGAAAAACCACTTTTTGCACTTGTGTTAGTGTTGAAAAACCACTTTTCACACTTGTGTTAGTGTTGAAAAACCACTTTTCACACTTGTGTTGGTGCAGGAAACCACTTTTGCACTTGTATTATTGTGGAAAAACCACTTTTGCACTTGTATTAGTGTGGAAAAAACACTTTTCGCACTTGTGTTAGTGTTGAAAAACCACTTTTCGCACTTGTGTTGGTGCAGGAAACCACTTTTGCACTTGTATTAGTGTGGAAAAAACACTTTTCGCACTTGTGTTAGTTTTGAAAAACCACTTTTCGCACTTGTGTTAGTGTTGAAAAACCACTTTTCGCACTTGTGTTGGTGCAGGAAACTACTTTTGCACTTGTATTAGTGTGGAAAAAACACTTTTTGCACTTGTGATAGTGTTGAAAAACCACTTTTTGCACTTGTGTTAGTGTTGAAAAACCACTTTTCGCACTTGTGTTAGTGTTGAAAAACCACTTTTCGCATTTGTGTTGGTGCAGGAAACCACTTTTGCACTTGTATTAGTGTGGAAAAAACACTTTTCGCACTTGTGTTAGTGTTGAAAAACCACTTTTCGCACTTGTGTTAGTGTTGAAAAACCACTTTTCGCACTTGTGTTGGTGCAGTAAACCACTTTTGCACTTGTATTAGTGTGGAAAAAACACTTTTCGCACTTGTGTTAGTGTTGAAAAACCACTTTTCGCACTTGTGTTGGTGCAGGAAACTACTTTTGCACTTGTGTGAGTGTTGAAAAACCACTTTTCGCACTTGTGTTGGTGTTGAAAAACCACTTTTCGCACTTGTGTTAGTGTTGAAAAACCACTTTTCACACTTGTGTTAGTGTTGAAAAACCACTTTTCGCACTTGTCTTGGTGCAGGAAACCACTTTTGCACTTGTATTAGTGTGGAAAAAACACTTTTCGCACTTGTGTTAGTGTTGAAAAACCACTTTTCCCACTTGTGTTAGTGTTGAAAAACCACTATTCACACTTGTGTTAGTGTTGAAAAACCACTTTTCGCACTTGTGTTGGTGCAGTAAACCACTTTTGCACTTGTGTTAGTGTTGAAAAACCACTTTTCGCACTTGTGTTGGTGCAGGAAACCACTTTTGCACTTGTATTAGTGTGGAAAAAACACTTTTCGCACTTGTGTTAGTGTTGAAAAACCACTTTTTGCACTTGCGTTAGTCTTGATAAACCACTTTTCGCACTTGTGCTGCTGCAGGAAACCACTTTTGCACTTGTATTAGTGTGGAAAAAACACTTTTTGCACTTGTGATAGTGTTGAAAAACCACTTTTCGCACTTGTGTTAGTGTTGATAAACCACTTTTCGCACTTGTGTTGGTGCAGGAAACCACTTTTGCACTTGTATTAGTGTCGAAAAAACACTTTTTGCACTTGTGATAGTGTTGAAAAACCACTTTTCGCACTTGTGTTAGTGTTGAAAAACCACTTTTCGCACTTGTGTTGGTGCAGGAAATCACTTTTGCACTTGTATTAGTGTGGAAAAACCACTTTTCGCACTTGTGTTAGTGTTGAAAAACCACTTTTCGCACTTGTGTTAGTGTTGAAAAACCACTTTTCGCACTTGTGTTGGTGCAGGAAACCACTTTTGCACTTGTATTAGTGTTGAAAAACCACTTTTCACACTTGTGTTAATGTTGAAAAACCACTTTTCGCACTTGTGTTGGTGCAGGAAACCACTTTTGCACTTGTATTAGTGTGGAAAAACCACTTTTCGCACTTGTGTTAGTGTTGAAAAACCACTTTTCGCACTTGTGTTGGTGCAGGAAACCACTTTTGCACTTGTATTAGTGTGGAAAAAACACTTTTCGCACTTGTGTTAGTGTTGAAAAACCACTTTTCGCACTTGTGTTGGTGCAGGAAACCACTTTTGCACTTGCATTAGTGTGAAAAAACACTTTTTGCACTTGTGATAGTGTTGAAAAACCACTTTTCGCACTTGTGTTGGTGCAGGAAACCACTTTTGCACTTGTATTAGTGTCGAAAAAACACTTTTTGCACTTGTGATAGTGTTGAAAAACCACTTTTCGCACTTGTGTTAGTGTTGAAAAACCACTTTTCGCACTTGTGTTAGTGTTGAAAAACCACTTTTCACACTTGTGTTCGTGTTGAAAAACCACTTTTCGCACTTGTGTTGGTGCAGGAAACCACTTTTGCACTTGTATTAGTGTGGAAAAAACACTTTTCGCACTTGTGTTAGTGTTGAAAAACCACTTTTCGCACTTGTGTTAGTGTTGATAAACCACTTTTTGCACTTGTGTTGGTGCAGGAAACCACTTTTGCACTTGTATTAGTGTGGAAAAAACACTTTTTGCACTTGTGATAGTGTTGAAAAACCACTTTTCGCACTTGTGTTAGTGTTGATAAACCACTTTTCGCACTTGTGTTGGTGCAGGAAACCACTTTTGCACTTGTATTAGTGTCGAAAAAAACACTTTTTGCACTTGTGATAGTGTTGAAAAACCACTTTTCGCACTCGTGTTAGTGTTGAAAAACCACTTTTCGCACTTGTGTTGGTGCAGGAAACCACTTTTGCACTTGTATTAGTGTGGAAAAACCACTTTTCGCACTTGTGTTAGTGTTGAAAAACCACTTTTCGCACTTGTGTTAGTGTTGAAAAACCACTTTTCGCACTTGTGTTGGTGCAGGAAACCACTTTTGCACTTGTATTAGTGTGGAAAAAACACTTTTTGCACTTGTGATAGTGTTGAAAAACCACTTTTCACACTTGTGTTAGTGTTGAAAAACCACATTTCGCACTTGTGTTGGTGCATGAAACCACTTTGCACTTGTATTAGTGTGGAAAAACCACTTTCCGCACTTGTGTTAGTGTTGAAAAACCACTTTTCGCACCTGTGTTGGTGCAGGAAACCACTTTTGCACTTGTATTAGTGTGGAAAAAACACTTTTCGCACTTGTGTTAGTGTTGAAAAACCACTTTTCGCACTTGTGTTGGTGCAGGAAACCACTTTTGCACTTGCATTAGTGTGAAAAAAACACTTTTTGCACTTGTGGTAGTGTTGAAAAACCACTTTTCGCACTTGTGTTAGTGTTGAAAAACCACTTTTCGCACTTGTGTTGTTGCAGGAAACCACTTTTGCACTTGTATTTGTGTGGAAAAAACACTTTTTGCACTTGTGATAGTGTTGAAAAACCACTTTTCACACTTGTGTTAGTGTTGAAAAACCACTTTTCGCACTTGTGTTGGTGCAGGAAACCACTTTTGCACTTGTATTAGTGTGGAAAAACCACTTTTTGCACTTGTGTTAGTGTTGAAAAACCACTTTTCGCACTTGTGTTAGTGTTGAAAAACCACTTTTCGCACTTGTGTTAGTGTTGAAAAACCACTTTTCGCACTTGTGGTTGGTGCAGGAAACCACTTTTGCACTTGTATTAGTGTGGAAAAAACACTTTTTGCACTTGTGATAGTGTTGAAAAACCACTTTTCGCACTTGTGTTAGTGTTGAAAAACAACTTTTCACACTTGTGTTAGTGTTGAAAAACCACTTTTCGCACTTGTGTTGGTGCAGGAAACCACTTTTGCACTTGTATTAGTGTGGAAAAAAACACTTTTCGCACTTGTGTTAGTGTTGAAAAACCACTTTTCGCACTTGTGTTAGTGTTGAAAAACCACTTTTCACACTTGTGTTAGTGTTGAAAAACCACTTTTCGCACTTGTGTTGGTGCAGGAAACCACTTTTGCACTTGTATTAGTGTGGAAAAAACACTTTTCGCACTTGTGTTAGTGTTGAAAAACCACTTTTTGCACTTGTGTTAGTGTTGATAAACCACTTTTCGCACTTGTGTTGCTGCAGGAAACCACTTTTGCACTTGTATTAGTGTGGAAAAAACACTTTTTGCACTTGTGATAGTGTTGAAAAACCACTTTTCGCACTTGTGTTAGTGTTGATAAACCACTTTTCGCACTTGTGTTGGTGCAGGAAACCACTTTTGCACTTGTATTAGTGTCGAAAAAACACTTTTTGCACTTGTGATAGTGTTGAAAAACCACTTTTCGCACTTGTGTTAGTGTTGAAAAACCACTTTTCGCACTTGTGTTGGTGCAGGAAATCACTTTTGCACTTGTATTAGTGTGGAAAAACCACTTTTCGCACTTGTGTTAGTGTTTAAAAACCACTTTTCGCACTTGTGTTAGTGTTGAAAAACCACTTTTCGCACTTGTGTTGGTGCAGGAAACCACTTTTGCACTTGTATTAGTGTTGAAAAACCACTTTTCACACTTGTGTTAGTGTTGAAAAACCACTTTTCGCACTTGTGTTGGTGCAGGAAACCACTTTTGCACTTGTATTAGTGTGGAAAAACCACTTTTCGCACTTGTGTTAGTGTTGAAAAACCACTTTTCGCACTTGTGTTGGTGCAGGAAACCACTTTTGCACTTGTATTAGTGTGGAAAAAACACTTTTCGCACTTGTGTTAGTGTTGAAAAACCACTTTTCGCACTTGTGTTGGTGCAGGAAACCACTTTTGCACTTGCATCAGTGTGAAAAAACACTTGTTGCACTTGTGATAGTGTTGAAAAACCACTTTTCGCACTTGTGTTAGTGTTGAAAAACCACTTTTCGCACTTGTGTTGTTGCAGGAAACCACTTTTGCACTTGTATTTGTGTGGAAAAATCACTTTTTGCACTTGTGATAGTGTTGAAAAACCACTTTTCACACTTGTGTTAGTGTTGAAAAACCACTTTTCGCACTTGTGTTGGTGCAGGAAACCACTTTTGCACTTGTATTAGTGTGGATAAACCACTTTTTGCACTTGTGTTATTGTTGAAAAACCACTTTTCGCACTTGTGTTAGTGTTGAAAAACCACTTTTCACACTTGTGTTGGTGCAGGAAACCACTTTTGCACTTGTATTAGTGTGGAAAAAACACTTTTCGCACTTGTGTTAGTGTTGAAAAACCACTTTTCACACTTGTGTTCGTGTTGAAAAACCACTTTTCGCACTTGTGTTGGTGCAGGAAACCACTTTTGCACTTGTATTAGTGTGGAAAAAACACTTTTCGCACTTGTGTTAGTGTTGAAAAACCACTTTTCACACTTGTGTTCGTGTTGAAAAACCACTTTTCGCACTTGTGTTGGTGCAGGAAACCACTTTTGCACTTGTATTAGTGTGGAAAAAACACTTTTCGCACTTGTGTTAGTGTTGAAAAACCACTTTTCGCACTTGTGTTAGTGTTGATAAACCACTTTTTGCACTTGTGTTGGTGCAGGAAACCACTTTTGCACTTGTATTAGTGTGGAAAAAACACTTTTTGCACTTGTGATAGTGTTGAAAAACCACTTTTCGCACTTGTGTTAGTGTTGATAAACCACTTTTCGCACTTGTGTTGGTGCAGGAAACCACTTTTGCACTTGTATTAGTGTCGAAAAAACACTTTTTGCACTTGTGATAGTGTTGAAAAACCACTTTTCGCACTCGTGTTAGTGTTGAAAAACCACTTTTCGCACTTGTGTTGGTGCAGGAAACCACTTTTGCACTTGTATTAGTGTGGAAAAACCACTTTTCGCACTTGTGTTAGTGTTGAAAAACCACTTTTCGCACTTGTGTTAGTGTTGAAAAACCACTTTTCGCACTTGTGTTGGTGCAGGAAACCACTTTTGCACTTGTATTAGTGTGGAAAAAACACTTTTTGCACTTGTGATAGTGTTGAAAAACCACTTTTCACACTTGTGTTAGTGTTGAAAAACCACTTTTCGCACTTGTGTTGGTGCATGAAACCACTTTGCACTTGTATTAGTGTGGAAAAACCACTTTCCGCACTTGTGTTAGTGTTGAAAAACCACTTTTCGCACCTGTGTTGGTGCAGGAAACCACTTTTGCACTTGTATTAGTGTGGAAAAAACACTTTTCGCACTTGTGTTAGTGTTGAAAAACCACTTTTCGCACTTGTGTTGGTGCAGGAAACCACTTTTGCACTTGCATTAGTGTGAAAAAACACTTTTTGCACTTGTGGTAGTGTTGAAAAACCACTTTTCGCACTTGTGTTAGTGTTGAAAAACCACTTTTCGCACTTGTGTTGTTGCAGGAAACCACTTTTGCACTTGTATTTGTGTGGAAAAAACACTTTTTGCACTTGTGATAGTGTTGAAAAACCACTTTTCACACTTGTGTTAGTGTTGAAAAACCACTTTTCGCACTTGTGTTGGTGCAGGAAACCACTTTTGCACTTGTATTAGTGTGGAAAAACCACTTTTTGCACTTGTGTTAGTGTGGAAAAAACACTTTTCGCACTTGTGTTAGTTTTGAAAAACCACTTTTCGCACTTGTGTTAGTGTTGAAAAACCACTTTTCGCACTTGTGTTGGTGCAGGAAACTACTTTTGCACTTGTATTAGTGTGGAAAAAACACTTTTTGCACTTGTGATAGTGTTGAAAAACCACTTTTTGCACTTGTGTTAGTGTTGAAAAACCACTTTTCGCACTTGTGTTAGTGTTGAAAAACCACTTTTCGCATTTGTGTTGGTGCAGGAAACCACTTTTGCACTTGTATTAGTGTGGAAAAAACACTTTTCGCACTTGTGTTAGTGTTGAAAAACCACTTTTCGCACTTGTGTTAGTGTTGAAAAACCACTTTTCGCACTTGTGTTGGTGCAGTAAACCACTTTTGCACTTGTATTAGTGTGGAAAAAACACTTTTCGCACTTGTGTTAGTGTTGAAAAACCACTTTTCGCACTTGTGTTGGTGCAGGAAACTACTTTTGCACTTGTGTGAGTGTTGAAAAACCACTTTTCGCACTTGTGTTGGTGTTGAAAAACCACTTTTCGCACTTGTGTTAGTGTTGAAAAACCACTTTTCACACTTGTGTTAGTGTTGAAAAACCACTTTTCGCACTTGTCTTGGTGCAGGAAACCACTTTTGCACTTGTATTAGTGTGGAAAAAACACTTTTCGCACTTGTGTTAGTGTTGAAAAACCACTTTTCCCACTTGTGTTAGTGTTGAAAAACCACTATTCACACTTGTGTTAGTGTTGAAAAACCACTTTTCGCACTTGTGTTGGTGCAGTAAACCACTTTTGCACTTGTGTTAGTGTTGAAAAACCACTTTTCGCACTTGTGTTGGTGCAGGAAACCACTTTTGCACTTGTATTAGTGTGGAAAAAACACTTTTCGCACTTGTGTTAGTGTTGAAAAACCACTTTTTGCACTTGTGTTAGTCTTGATAAACCACTTTTCGCACTTGTGCTGCTGCAGGAAACCACTTTTGCACTTGTATTAGTGTGGAAAAAACACTTTTTGCACTTGTGATAGTGTTGAAAAACCACTTTTCGCACTTGTGTTAGTGTTGATAAACCACTTTTCGCACTTGTGTTGGTGCAGGAAACCACTTTTGCACTTGTATTAGTGTGGAAAAACCACTTTTCGCACTTGTGTTAGTGTTGAAAAACCACTTTTCGCACTTGTGTTAGTGTTGAAAAACCACTTTTCGCACTTGTGTTGGTGCAGGAAACCACTTTTGCACTTGTATTAGTGTTGAAAAACCACTTTTCACACTTGTGTTAATGTTGAAAAACCACTTTTCGCACTTGTGTTGGTGCAGGAAACCACTTTTGCACTTGTATTAGTGTGGAAAAACCACTTTTCGCACTTGTGTTAGTGTTGAAAAACCACTTTTCGCACTTGTGTTGGTGCAGGAAACCACTTTTGCACTTGTATTAGTGTGGAAAAAACACTTTTCGCACTTGTGTTAGTGTTGAAAAACCACTTTTCGCACTTGTGTTGGTGCAGGAAACCACTTTTGCACTTGCATTAGTGTGAAAAAACACTTTTTGCACTTGTGATAGTGTTGAAAAACCACTTTTCGCACTTGTGTTGGTGCAGGAAACCACTTTTGCACTTGTATTAGTGTCGAAAAAACACTTTTTGCACTTGTGATAGTGTTGAAAAACCACTTTTCGCACTTGTGTTAGTGTTGAAAAACCACTTTTCGCACTTGTGTTAGTGTTGAAAAACCACTTTTCACACTTGTGTTCGTGTTGAAAAACCACTTTTCGCACTTGTGTTGGTGCAGGAAACCACTTTTGCACTTGTATTAGTGTGGAAAAAACACTTTTCGCACTTGTGTTAGTGTTGAAAAACCACTTTTCGCACTTGTGTTAGTGTTGATAAACCACTTTTTGCACTTGTGTTGGTGCAGGAAACCACTTTTGCACTTGTATTAGTGTGGAAAAAACACTTTTTGCACTTGTGATAGTGTTGAAAAACCACTTTTCGCACTTGTGTTAGTGTTGATAAACCACTTTTCGCACTTGTGTTGGTGCAGGAAACCACTTTTGCACTTGTATTAGTGTCGAAAAAACACTTTTTGCACTTGTGATAGTGTTGAAAAACCACTTTTCGCACTCGTGTTAGTGTTGAAAAACCACTTTTCGCACTTGTGTTGGTGCAGGAAACCACTTTTGCACTTGTATTAGTGTGGAAAAACCACTTTTCGCACTTGTGTTAGTGTTGAAAAACCACTTTTCGCACTTGTGTTAGTGTTGAAAAACCACTTTTCGCACTTGTGTTGGTGCAGGAAACCACTTTTGCACTTGTATTAGTGTGGAAAAAACACTTTTTGCACTTGTGATAGTGTTGAAAAACCACTTTTCACACTTGTGTTAGTGTTGAAAAACCACTTTTCGCACTTGTGTTGGTGCATGAAACCACTTTGCACTTGTATTAGTGTGGAAAAACCACTTTCCGCACTTGTGTTAGTGTTGAAAAACCACTTTTCGCACCTGTGTTGGTGCAGGAAACCACTTTTGCACTTGTATTAGTGTGGAAAAAACACTTTTCGCACTTGTGTTAGTGTTGAAAAACCACTTTTCGCACTTGTGTTGGTGCAGGAAACCACTTTTGCACTTGCATTAGTGTGAAAAAACACTTTTTGCACTTGTGGTAGTGTTGAAAAACCACTTTTCGCACTTGTGTTAGTGTTGAAAAACCACTTTTCGCACTTGTGTTGTTGCAGGAAACCACTTTTGCACTTGTATTTGTGTGGAAAAAACACTTTTTGCACTTGTGATAGTGTTGAAAAACCACTTTTCACACTTGTGTTAGTGTTGAAAAACCACTTTTCGCACTTGTGTTGGTGCAGGAAACCACTTTTGCACTTGTATTAGTGTGGAAAAACCACTTTTTGCACTTGTGTTAGTGTTGAAAAACCACTTTTCGCACTTGTGTTAGTGTTGAAAAACCACTTTTCGCACTTGTGTTAGTGTTGAAAAACCACTTTTCGCACTTGTGGTTGGTGCAGGAAACCACTTTTGCACTTGTATTAGTGTGGAAAAAACACTTTTTGCACTTGTGATAGTGTTGAAAAACCACTTTTCGCACTTGTGTTAGTGTTGAAAAACAACTTTTCACACTTGTGTTAGTGTTGAAAAACCACTTTTCGCACTTGTGTTGGTGCAGGAAACCACTTTTGCACTTGTATTAGTGTGGAAAAAAACACTTTTCGCACTTGTGTTAGTGTTGAAAAACCACTTTTCGCACTTGTGTTAGTGTTGAAAAACCACTTTTCACACTTGTGTTAGTGTTGAAAAACCACTTTTCGCACTTGTGTTGGTGCAGGAAACCACTTTTGCACTTGTATTAGTGTGGAAAAAACACTTTTCGCACTTGTGTTAGTGTTGAAAAACCACTTTTTGCACTTGTGTTAGTGTTGATAAACCACTTTTCGCACTTGTGTTGCTGCAGGAAACCACTTTTGCACTTGTATTAGTGTGGAAAAAACACTTTTTGCACTTGTGATAGTGTTGAAAAACCACTTTTCGCACTTGTGTTAGTGTTGATAAACCACTTTTCGCACTTGTGTTGGTGCAGGAAACCACTTTTGCACTTGTATTAGTGTCGAAAAAACACTTTTTGCACTTGTGATAGTGTTGAAAAACCACTTTTCGCACTTGTGTTAGTGTTGAAAAACCACTTTTCGCACTTGTGTTGGTGCAGGAAATCACTTTTGCACTTGTATTAGTGTGGAAAAACCACTTTTCGCACTTGTGTTAGTGTTTAAAAACCACTTTTCGCACTTGTGTTAGTGTTGAAAAACCACTTTTCGCACTTGTGTTGGTGCAGGAAACCACTTTTGCACTTGTATTAGTGTTGAAAAACCACTTTTCACACTTGTGTTAGTGTTGAAAAACCACTTTTCGCACTTGTGTTGGTGCAGGAAACCACTTTTGCACTTGTATTAGTGTGGAAAAACCACTTTTCGCACTTGTGTTAGTGTTGAAAAACCACTTTTCGCACTTGTGTTGGTGCAGGAAACCACTTTTGCACTTGTATTAGTGTGGAAAAAACACTTTTCGCACTTGTGTTAGTGTTGAAAAACCACTTTTCGCACTTGTGTTGGTGCAGGAAACCACTTTTGCACTTGCATCAGTGTGAAAAAACACTTGTTGCACTTGTGATAGTGTTGAAAAACCACTTTTCGCACTTGTGTTAGTGTTGAAAAACCACTTTTCGCACTTGTGTTGTTGCAGGAAACCACTTTTGCACTTGTATTTGTGTGGAAAAATCACTTTTTGCACTTGTGATAGTGTTGAAAAACCACTTTTCACACTTGTGTTAGTGTTGAAAAACCACTTTTCGCACTTGTGTTGGTGCAGGAAACCACTTTTGCACTTGTATTAGTGTGGATAAACCACTTTTTGCACTTGTGTTATTGTTGAAAAACCACTTTTCGCACTTGTGTTAGTGTTGAAAAACCACTTTTCACACTTGTGTTCGTGTTGAAAAACCACTTTTCGCACTTGTGTTGGTGCAGGAAACCACTTTTGCACTTGTATTAGTGTGGAAAAAACACTTTTCGCACTTGTGTTAGTGTTGAAAAACCACTTTTCACACTTGTGTTCGTGTTGAAAAACCACTTTTCGCACTTGTGTTGGTGCAGGAAACCACTTTTGCACTTGTATTAGTGTGGAAAAAACACTTTTCGCACTTGTGTTAGTGTTGAAAAACCACTTTTCACACTTGTGTTCGTGTTGAAAAACCACTTTTCGCACTTGTGTTGGTGCAGGAAACCACTTTTGCACTTGTATTAGTGTGGAAAAAACACTTTTCGCACTTGTGTTAGTGTTGAAAAACCACTTTTCGCACTTGTGTTAGTGTTGGTAAACCACTTTTTGCACTTGTGTTGGTGCAGGAAACCACTTTTGCACTTGTATTAGTGTGGAAAAAACACTTTTTGCACTTGTGATAGTGTTGAAAAACCACTTTTCGCACTTGTGTTAGTGTTGATAAACCACTTTTCGCACTTGTGTTGGTGCAGGAAACCACTTTTGCACTTGTATTAGTGTCGAAAAAACACTTTTTGCACTTGTGATAGTGTTGAAAAACCACTTTTCGCACTCGTGTTAGTGTTGAAAAACCACTTTTCGCACTTGTGTTGGTGCAGGAAACCACTTTTGCACTTGTATTAGTGTGGAAAAACCACTTTTCGCACTTGTGTTAGTGTTGAAAAACCACTTTTCGCACTTGTGTTAGTGTTGAAAAACCACTTTTCGCACTTGTGTTGGTGCAGGAAACCACTTTTGCACTTGTATTAGTGTGGAAAAAACACTTTTTGCACTTGTGATAGTGTTGAAAAACCACTTTTCACACTTGTGTTAGTGTTGAAAAACCACTTTTCGCACTTGTGTTGGTGCATGAAACCACTTTGCACTTGTATTAGTGTGGAAAAAACCACTTTCCGCACTTGTGTTAGTGTTGAAAAACCACTTTTCGCACCTGTGTTGGTGCAGGAAACCACTTTTGCACTTGTATTAGTGTGGAAAAAACACTTTTCGCACTTGTGTTAGTGTTGAAAAACCACTTTTCGCACTTGTGTTGGTGCAGGAAACCACTTTTGCACTTGCATTAGTGTGAAAAAACACTTTTTGCACTTGTGGTAGTGTTGAAAAACCACTTTTCGCACTTGTGTTAGTGTTGAAAAACCACTTTTCGCACTTGTGTTGTTGCAGGAAACCACTTTTGCACTTGTATTTGTGTGGAAAAAACACTTTTTGCACTTGTGATAGTGTTGAAAAACCACTTTTCACACTTGTGTTAGTGTTGAAAAACCACTTTTCGCACTTGTGTTGGTGCAGGAAACCACTTTTGCACTTGTATTAGTGTGGAAAAACCACTTTTTGCACTTGTGTTAGTGTTGAAAAACCACTTTTCGCACTTGTGTTAGTGTTGAAAAACCACTTTTCGCACTTGTGTTAGTGTTGAAAAACCACTTTTCGCACTTGTGGTTGGTGCAGGAAACCACTTTTGCACTTGTATTAGTGTGGAAAAAACACTTTTTGCACTTGTGATAGTGTTGAAAAACCACTTTTCGCACTTGTGTTAGTGTTGAAAAACAACTTTTCACACTTGTGTTAGTGTTGAAAAACCACTTTTCGCACTTGTGTTGGTGCAGGAAACCACTTTTGCACTTGTATTAGTGTGGAAAAAACACTTTTCGCACTTGTGTTAGTGTTGAAAAACCACTTTTCGCACTTGTGTTAGTGTTGAAAAACCACTTTTCACACTTGTGTTAGTGTTGAAAAACCACTTTTCGCACTTGTGTTGGTGCAGGAAACCACTTTTGCACTTGTATTAGTGTGGAAAAAACACTTTTCGCACTTGTGTTAGTGTTGAAAAACCACTTTTTGCACTTGTGTTAGTGTTGATAAACCACTTTTCGCACTTGTGTTGCTGCAGGAAACCACTTTTGCACTTGTATTAGTGTGGAAAAAACACTTTTTGCACTTGTGATAGTGTTGAAAAACCACTTTTCGCACTTGTGTTAGTGTTGATAAACCACTTTTCGCACTTGTGTTGGTGCAGGAAACCACTTTTGCACTTGTATTAGTGTCGAAAAAACACTTTTTGCACTTGTGATAGTGTTGAAAAACCACTTTTCGCACTTGTGTTAGTGTTGAAAAACCACTTTTCGCACTTGTGTTGGTGCAGGAAATCACTTTTGCACTTGTATTAGTGTGGAAAAACCACTTTTCGCACTTGTGTTAGTGTTTAAAAACCACTTTTCGCACTTGTGTTAGTGTTGAAAAACCACTTTTCGCACTTGTGTTGGTGCAGGAAACCACTTTTGCACTTGTATTAGTGTTGAAAAACCACTTTTCACACTTGTGTTAGTGTTGAAAAACCACTTTTCGCACTTGTGTTGGTGCAGGAAACCACTTTTGCACTTGTATTAGTGTGGAAAAACCACTTTTCGCACTTGTGTTAGTGTTGAAAAACCACTTTTCGCACTTGTGTTGGTGCAGGAAACCACTTTTGCACTTGTATTAGTGTGGAAAAAACACTTTTCGCACTTGTGTTAGTGTTGAAAAACCACTTTTCGCACTTGTGTTGGTGCAGGAAACCACTTTTGCACTTGCATCAGTGTGAAAAAACACTTGTTGCACTTGTGATAGTGTTGAAAAACCACTTTTCGCACTTGTGTTAGTGTTGAAAAACCACTTTTCGCACTTGTGTTGTTGCAGGAAACCACTTTTGCACTTGTATTTGTGTGGAAAAATCACTTTTTGCACTTGTGATAGTGTTGAAAAACCACTTTTCACACTTGTGTTAGTGTTGAAAAACCACTTTTCGCACTTGTGTTGGTGCAGGAAACCACTTTTGCACTTGTATTAGTGTGGATAAACCACTTTTTGCACTTGTGTTATTGTTGAAAAACCACTTTTCGCACTTGTGTTAGTGTTGAAAAACCACTTTTCGCACTTGTGTTAGTGTTGAAAAACCACTTTTCGCACTTGTGTTGGTGCAGGAAACCACTTTTGCACTTGTATTAGTGTGGAAAAAACACTTTTTGAACTTGTGATAGTGTTGAAAAACCACTTTTCGCACTTGTGTTAGTGTTGAAAAACCACTTTTCGCACTTGTGTTGGTGCAGGAAACCACTTTTGCACTTGTATTAGTGTGGAAAAACCACTTTTCGCACTTGTGTTAGTGTTGAAAAACCACTTTTCGCACTTGTGTTAGTGTTGAAAAACCACTTTTCGCACTTGTGTTAGTGTTGAAAAACAACTTTTCACACTTGTGTTAGTGTTGAAAAACCACTTTTCGCACTTGTGTTGGTGCAGGAAACCACTTTTGCACTTGTATTAGTGTGGAAAAAACACTTTTCGCACTTGTGTTAGTGTTGAAAAACCACTTTTCGCACTTGTGTTAGTGTTGAAAAACCACTTTTCACACTTGTGTTAGTGTTGAAAAACCACTTTTCGCACTTGTGTTGGTGCAGGAAACCACTTTTGCACTTGTATTAGTGTGGAAAAAAACACTTTTCGCACTTGTGTTAGTGTTGAAAAACCACTTTTTGCACTTGTGTTAGTGTTGATAAACCACTTTTCGCACTTGTGTTGCTGCAGGAAACCACTTTTGCACTTGTATTAGTGTGGAAAAAACACTTTTTGCACTTGTGATAGTGTTGAAAAACCACTTTTCGCACTTGTGTTAGTGTTGATAAACCACTTTTCGCACTTGTGTTGGTGCAGGAAACCACTTTTGCACTTGTATTAGTGTCGAAAAAACACTTTTTGCACTTGTGATAGTGTTGAAAAACCACTTTTCGCACTTGTGTTAGTGTTGAAAAACCACTTTTCGCACTTGTGTTGGTGCAGGAAATCACTTTTGCACTTGTATTAGTGTGGAAAAACCACTTTTCGCACTTGTGTTAGTGTTTAAAAACCACTTTTCGCACTTGTGTTAGTGTTGAAAAACCACTTTTCGCACTTGTGTTGGTGCAGGAAACCACTTTTGCACTTGTATTAGTGTTGAAAAACCACTTTTCACACTTGTGTTAGTGTTGAAAAACCACTTTTCGCACTTGTGTTGGTGCAGGAAACCACTTTTGCACTTGTATTAGTGTGGAAAAACCACTTTTCGCACTTGTGTTAGTGTTGAAAAACCACTTTTCGCACTTGTGTTGGTGCAGGAAACCACTTTTGCACTTGTATTAGTGTGGAAAAAACACTTTTCGCACTTGTGTTAGTGTTGAAAAACCACTTTTCGCACTTGTGTTGGTGCAGGAAACCACTTTTGCACTTGCATCAGTGTGAAAAAACACTTGTTGCACTTGTGATAGTGTTGAAAAACCACTTTTCGCACTTGTGTTAGTGTTGAAAAACCACTTTTCGCACTTGTGTTGTTGCAGGAAACCACTTTTGCACTTGTATTTGTGTGGAAAAATCACTTTTTGCACTTGTGATAGTGTTGAAAAACCACTTTTCACACTTGTGTTAGTGTTGAAAAACCACTTTTCGCACTTGTGTTGGTGCAGGAAACCACTTTTGCACTTGTATTAGTGTGGATAAACCACTTTTTGCACTTGTGTTATTGTTGAAAAACCACTTTTCGCACTTGTGTTAGTGTTGAAAAACCACTTTTCGCACTTGTGTTAGTGTTGAAAAACCACTTTTCGCACTTGTGTTGGTGCAGGAAACCACTTTTGCACTTGTATTAGTGTGGAAAAAACACTTTTTGAACTTGTGATAGTGTTGAAAAACCACTTTTCGCACTTGTGTTAGTGTTGAAAAACCACTTTTCGCACTTGTGTTGGTGCAGGAAACCACTTTTGCACTTGTATTAGTGTGGAAAAACCACTTTTCGCACTTGTGTTAGTGTTGAAAAACCACTTTTCGCACTTGTGTTAGTGTTGAAAAACCACTTTTCGCACTTGTGTTGGTGCAGGAAACCACTTTTGCACTTGTATTAGTGTGGAAAAACCACTTTTCGCACTTGTGTTAGTGTTGAAAAACCACTTTTCGCACTTGTGTTAGTGTTGAAAAACCACTTTTCGCACTTGTGTTAGTGTTGAAAAACCACTTTTCACACTTGTGTTGGTGCAGGAAACCACTTTTGCACTTGTATTAGTGTGGAAAAAACACTTTTTGCACTTGTGCTAGTGTTGAAAAAACACTTTTCGCACTTGTGTTAGTGTTGAAAAACCACTTTTCACACTTGTGTTAGTGTTGAAAAACCACTTTTCGCACTTGTGTTGGTGCAGGAAACCACTTTTGCACTTGTATTAGTGTGGAAAAAACACTTTTCGCACTTGTGTTAGTGTTGAAAAACCACTTTTTGCACTTGTGTTAGTGTTGATAAACCACTTTTCGCACTTGTGTTGCTGCAGGAAACCACTTTTGCACTTGTATTAGTGTGGAAAAAACACTTTTTGCACTTGTGATAGTGTTGAAAAACCACTTTTCGCACTTGTGTTAGTGTTGATAAACCACTTTTCGCACTTGTGTTGGTGCAGGAAACCACTTTTGCACTTGTATTAGTGTCGAAAAAACACTTTTTGCACTTGTGATAGTGTTGAAAAACCACTTTTCGCACTTGTGTTAGTGTTGAAAAACCACTTTTCGCACTTGTGTTGGTGCAGGAAATCACTTTTGCACTTGTATTAGTGTGGAAAAACCACTTTTCGCACTTGTGTTAGTGTTGAAAAACCACTTTTCGCACTTGTGTTGGTGCATGAAACCACTTTGCACTTGTATTAGTGTGGAAAAACCACTTTCCGCACTTGTGTTAGTGTTGAAAAACCACTTTTCGCACCTGTGTTGGTGCAGGAAACCACTTTTGCACTTGTATTAGTGTGGAAAAAACACTTTTCGCACTTGTGTTAGTGTTGAAAAACCACTTTTCGCACTTGTGTTGGTGCAGGAAACCACTTTTGCACTTGCATTAGTGTGAAAAAACACTTTTTGCACTTGTGGTAGTGTTGAAAAACCACTTTTCGCACTTGTGTTAGTGTTGAAAAACCACTTTTCGCACTTGTGTTGTTGCAGGAAACCACTTTTGCACTTGTATTTGTGTGGAAAAAAACACTTTTTGCACTTGTGATAGTGTTGAAAAACCACTTTTCACACTTGTGTTAGTGTTGAAAAACCACTTTTCGCACTTGTGTTGGTGCAGGAAACCACTTTTGCACTTGTATTAGTGTGGAAAAACCACTTTTTGCACTTGTGTTAGTGTTGAAAAACCACTTTTCGCACTTGTGTTAGTGTTGAAAAACCACTTTTCGCACTTGTGTTAGTGTTGAAAAACCACTTTTCGCACTTGTGGTTGGTGCAGGAAACCACTTTTGCACTTGTATTAGTGTGGAAAAAACACTTTTTGCACTTGTGATAGTGTTGAAAAACCACTTTTCGCACTTGTGTTAGTGTTGAAAAACAACTTTTCACACTTGTGTTAGTGTTGAAAAACCACTTTTCGCACTTGTGTTGGTGCAGGAAACCACTTTTGCACTTGTATTAGTGTGGAAAAAACACTTTTCGCACTTGTGTTAGTGTTGAAAAACCACTTTTCGCACTTGTGTTAGTGTTGAAAAACCACTTTTCACACTTGTGTTAGTGTTGAAAAACCACTTTTCGCACTTGTGTTGGTGCAGGAAACCACTTTTGCACTTGTATTAGTGTGGAAAAAACACTTTTCGCACTTGTGTTAGTGTTGAAAAACCACTTTTTGCACTTGTGTTAGTGTTGATAAACCACTTTTCGCACTTGTGTTGCTGCAGGAAACCACTTTTGCACTTGTATTAGTGTGGAAAAAACACTTTTTGCACTTGTGATAGTGTTGAAAAACCACTTTTCGCACTTGTGTTAGTGTTGATAAACCACTTTTCGCACTTGTGTTGGTGCAGGAAACCACTTTTGCACTTGTATTAGTGTCGAAAAAACACTTTTTGCACTTGTGATAGTGTTGAAAAACCACTTTTCGCACTTGTGTTAGTGTTGAAAAACCACTTTTCGCACTTGTGTTGGTGCAGGAAATCACTTTTGCACTTGTATTAGTGTGGAAAAACCACTTTTCGCACTTGTGTTAGTGTTTAAAAACCACTTTTCGCACTTGTGTTAGTGTTGAAAAACCAC
>NW_027618487.1:0-71000 GCF_964187855.1 Myxine glutinosa | reverse complement strand
GTTTTTCAACACTAACACAAGTGCGAAAAGTGGTTTTTCAACACTAACACAAGTGCAAAAAGTGTTTTTTCCACACTAATACAAGTGCAAAAGTGGTTTCCTGCACCAACACAAGTGCGAAAAGTGGTTTTTCAACACTAACACAAGTGGGAAAAGTGGTTTTTCAACACTAACACAAGTGCGAAAAGTGGTTTTTCAATGCTATCACAAGTGCAAAAAGTGTTTTTTCCACACTAATACAAGTGCAAAAGTGGTTTCCTGCACCAACACAAGTGCGAAAAGTGGTTTTTCAACACTAACACAAGTGCAAAAAGTGTTTTTTCTACTCTAATACAAGTGCAAAAGTGGTTTCCTGCACCAACACAAGTGCGAAAAGTGGTTTTTCAACACTAACACATGTGCGAAAAGTGGTTTTTCAACACTAACACAAGTGCAAAAAGTGTTTTTTCCACACTAATACAAGTGCAAAAGTGGTTTCCTGCACCAACACAAGTGCGAAAAATGGTTTTTCAACACTAAAACAAGTGTGAAAAGTGGTTTTTCAATACTAACACAAGTGCGAAAAGTGGCTTTTCAACACTAACACAAGTGCAAAAAGTGTTTTTTCCACACTAATACAAGTGCAAAAGTGGTTTCCTGCACCAACACAAGTGCGAAAAGTGGTTTTTCAACACTAAAACAAGTGTGAAAAGTGGTTTTTCAACACTAACACAAGTGCGAAAAGTGGCTTTTCAACACTAACACAAGTGCGAAAAGTGGTTTTTCCACACTAATACAAGTGCAAAAGTGGTTTCCTGCACCAACACAAGTGCGAAAAGTGGTTTTTCCACACTAATACAAGTGCAAAAGTGGTTTCCTGCACCAACACAAGTGCAAAAGTGGTTACCTGCACCAACACAAGTGCGAAAAGTGGTTTTTCAACACTAACACAAGTGCGAAAAGTGGTTTTTCCACACTAATACAAGTGCAAAAGTGGTTTCCTGCACCAACACAAGTGCGAAAAGTGGTTTTTCAACACTAACACAAGTGCGAAAAGTGGTTTTTCAACACTATCACAAGTGCAAAAAGTGGTTTTTCAACACTAACACAAGTGCGAAAAGTGGTTTTTCAACACTAACACAAGTGCGAAAAGTGGTTTTTCAACACTAACACAAGTGCAAAAAGTGGTTTTTCCACACTAATACAAGTGCAAAAGTGGTTTACTGCACCAACACAAGTGCGAAAAGTGGTTTTTCAACACTAACACAAGTGCAAAAAGTGGTTTTTCAACACTAACACAAGTGCGAAAAGTGGTTTTTCCACACAAATACAAGTGCAAAAGTGGTTTCCTGCACCAACACAAGTGCGAAAAGTGGTTTTTCAACACTAACACAAGTGCGAAAAGTGGTTTTTCAACACTAACACAAGTGGGAAAAGTGTTTTTTCCACACTAATACAAGTGCAAAAGTGGTTTCCTGCACCAACACAAGTGCGAAAAGTGGTTTTTCAACACTAAAACAAGTGTGAAAATTGGTTTTTCAACACTAACACAAGTGCGAAAAGTGGCTTTTCAACACTAACACAAGTGCAAAAGTGGTATACTGCACCAACACAAGTGCGAAAAGTGGTTTTTCAACACTAACACAAGTGCGAAAAGTGGTTTTTCCACACTAATACAAGTGCAAAAGTGGTTTCCTGCACCAACACAAGTGCGAAAAGTGGTTTTTCAACACTAACACAAGTGCAAAAAGTGGTTTTTCAACACTATCACAAGTGCAAAAAGTGTTTTTTCCACACTAATGCAAGTGCAAAAGTGGTTTCCTGCACCAACACAAGTGCGAAAAGTGGTTTTTCAACACTAACACAAGTGCGAAAAGTGGTTTGTCAACACTAACACAATTGCGAAAAGTGGTTTTTCCACACTAATACAAGTGCAAAAGTGGTTTCCTGCACCAACACAAGTGCGAAAAGTGGTTTTTCAACACTAACACAAGTGCGAAAAGTGGTTTTTCAACACTATCACAAGTGCAAAAAGTGTTTTTTCCACACTAATACAAGTGCAAAAGTGGTTTTTCAACACTAACACAAGTGCGAAAAGTGTTTTTTCCACACTAATACAAGTGCAAAAAGTGGTTTTTCAACACTAACACAAGTGCAAAAAGTGGTTTTTCCACACTAATACAAGTGCAAAAGTGGTTTCCTGCACCAACACAAGTGCGAAAAGTGGTTTTTCAACACTAACACAAGTGCAAAAAGTGGTTTTTCAACACTAACACAAGTGCGAAAAGTGGTTTTTCCACACAAATACAAGTGCAAAAGTGGTTTCCTGCACCAACACAAGTGCGAAAAGTGGTTTTTCAACACTAACACAAGTGCGAAAAGTGGTTTTTCAACACTAACACAAGTGCGAAAAGTGTTTTTTCCACACTAATACAAGTGCAAAAGTGGTTTCCTGCACCAACACAAGTGCGAAAAGTGGTTTTTCAACACTAACATAAGTGCGAAAAGTGGTTTTTCAACACTATCACAAGTGCAAAAAGTGTTTTTTCCACACTAATACAAGTGCAAAAGTGGTTTCCTGCACCAACACAAGTGCGAAAAGTGGTTTTTCAACACTAACACAAGTGCAAAAAGTGGTTTTTCAACACTAACACAAGTGCAAAAAGTGGTTTTTCCACACTAATACAAGTGCAAAAGTGGTTTCCTGCACCAACACAAGTGCGAAAAGTGGTTTTTCAACACTAACACAAGTGCAAAAAGTGGTTTTTCAACACTAACACAAGTGCGAAAAGTGGTTTTTTCCACACAAATACAAGTGCAAAAGTGGTTTCCTGCACCAACACAAGTGCGAAAAGTGGTTTTTCAACACTAACACAAGTGCGAAAAGTGGTTTTTCAACACTAACACAAGTGCGAAAAGTGTTTTTTCCACACTAATACAAGTGCAAAAGTGGTTTCCTGCACCAACACAAGTGCGAAAAGTGGTTTTTCAACACTAACACAAGTGCGAAAAGTGGTTTTTCAACACTAACTCAAGTGCAAAAAGTGGTTTTTTCCACACTAATACAAGTGCAAAAGTGGTTTCCTGCACCAACACAAGTGCGAAAAGTGGTTTTTCAACACTAACACAAGTGCAAAAAGTGGTTTTTCAACACTAACACAAGTGCGAAAAGTGGTTTTTCCACACAAATACAAGTGCAAAAGTGGTTTCCTGCACCAACACAAGTGCGAAAAGTGGTTTTTCAACACTAACACAAGTGCGAAAAGTGGTTTTTCAACACTAACACAAGTGCAAAAAGTGTTTTTTCCACACTAATACAAGTGCAAAAGTGGTTTCCTGCACCAACACAAGTGCGAAAAGTGGTTTTTCAACACTAACACAAGTGTGAAAAGTGGTTTTTCAACACTAACACAAGTGCGAAAAGTGGTTTTTCAACGCTATCACAAGTGCAAAAAGTGTTTTTTCCACACTAATACAAGTGCAAAAGTGGTTTCCTGCACCAACACAAGTGCGAAAAGTGGTTTTTCAACACTAACACAAGTGCAAAAAGTGTTTTTTCTACTCTAATACAAGTGCAAAAGTGGTTTCCTGCACCAACACAAGTGCGAAAAGTGGTTTTTCAACACTAACACAAGTGCGAAAAGTGGTTTTTCAACACTAACACAAGTCCGAAAAGTGGTTTTTCAACACTAACACAAGTGCAAAAAGTGTTTTTTCCACACTAATACAAGTGCAAAAGTGGTTTCCTGCACCAACACAAGTGCGAAAAGTGGTTTTTCAACACTAACACAAGTGCGAAAAGTGGTTTTTCAACACTAACACAAGTGCGAAAAGTGGTTTTTCAACGCTATCACAAGTGCAAAAAGTGTTTTTTCCACACTAATACAAGTGCAAAAGTGGTTTCCTGCACCAACACAAGTGCGAAAAGTGGTTTTTCAACACTAACACAAGTGCAAAAAGTGTTTTTTCTACTCTAATACAAGTGCAAAAGTGGTTTCCTGCACCAACACAAGTGCGAAAAGTGGTTTTTCAACACTAACACAAGTGCGAAAAGTGGTTTTTCAACACTAACACAAGTGTGAAAAGTGGTTTTTCAACACTAACACAAGTGCGAAAAGTGGTTTTTCCACACAAATACAAGTGCAAAAGTGGTTTCCTGCACCAACACAAGTGCGAAAAGTGGTTTTTCAACACTAACACAAGTGCGAAAAGTGGTTTTTCAACACTAACACAAGTGCAAAAAGTGGTTTTTCCACACTAATACAAGTGCAAAAGTGGTTACCTGCACCAACACAAGTGCGAAAAGTGGTTTTTCAACACTAACACAAGTGCGAAAAGTGGTTTTTCTACACTAATACAAGTGCAAAAGTGGTTTCCTGCACCAACACAAGTGCGAAAAGTGGTTTTTCAACACTAACACAAGTGCAAAAAGTGGTTTTTCAACACTAACACAAGTGCAAAAAGTGGTTTTTTCCACACTAATACAAGTGCAAAAGTGGTTTCCTGCACCAACACAAGTGCGAAAAGTGGTTTTTCAACACTAACACAAGTGCAAAAAGTGGTTTTTCAACACTAACACAAGTGCGAAAAGTGGTTTTTCCACACAAATACAAGTGCAAAAGTGGTTTCCTGCACCAACACAAGTGCGAAAAGTGGTTTTTCAACACTAACACAAGTGCGAAAAGTGGTTTTTCAACACTAACACAAGTGCGAAAAGTGTTTTTTCCACACTAATGCAAGTGCAAAAGTGGTTTCCTGCACCAACACAAGTGCGAAAAGTGGTTTTTCAACACTAACACAAGTGCGAAAAGTGGTTTTTCAACACTAACACAAGTGCAAAAAGTGGTTTTTCCACACTAATACAAGTGCAAAAGTGGTTTCCTGCACCAACACAAGTGCGAAAAGTGGTTTTTCAACACTAACACAAGTGCAAAAAGTGGTTTTTCAACACTAACACAAGTGCGAAAAGTGGTTTTTCCACACAAATACAAGTGCAAAAGTGGTATCCTGCACCAACACAAGTGCGAAAAGTGGTTTTTCAACACTAACACAAGTGCGAAAAGTGGTTTTTCAACACTAACACAAGTGCAAAAAGTGTTTTTTCCACACTAATACAAGTGCAAAAGTGGTTTCCTGCACCAACACAAGTGCGAAAAGTGGTTTTTCAACACTAACACAAGTGCGAAAAGTGGTTTTTCAACACTAACACAAGTGCGAAAAGTGGTTTTTCAACGCTATCACAAGTGCAAAAAGTGTTTTTTCCACACTAATACAAGTGCAAAAGTGGTTTCCTGCACCAACACAAGTGCGAAAAGTGGTTTTTCAACACTAACACAAGTGCAAAAAGTGTTTTTTCTACTCTAATACAAGTGCAAAAGTGGTTTCCTGCACCAACACAAGTGCGAAAAGTGGTTTTTCAACACTAACACAAGTGCGAAAAGTGGTTTTTCAACACTAACACAAGTCCGAAAAGTGGTTTTTCAACACTAACACAAGTGCAAAAAGTGTTTTTTCCACACTAATACAAGTGCAAAAGTGGTTTCCTGCACCAACACAAGTGCGAAAAGTGGTTTTTCAACACTAACACAAGTGCAAAAAGTGGTTTTTCAACACTAACACAAGTGCGAAAAGTGGTTTTTCCACACAAATACAAGTGCAAAAGTGGTTTCCTGCACCAACACAAGTGCGAAAAGTGGTTTTTCAACACTAACACAAGTGCAAAAAGTGGTTTTTCAACACTAACACAAGTGCGAAAAGTGTTTTTTCCACACTAATACAAGTGCAAAAGTGGTTTCCTGCACCAACACAAGTGCGAAAAGTGGTTTTTCAACACTAACACAAGTGCGAAAAGTGGTTTTTCAACACTAACACAAGTGCAAAAAGTGGTTTTTCCACACTAATACAAGTGCAAAAGTGGTTTCCTGCACCAACACAAGTGCGAAAAGTGGTTTTTCAACACTAACACAAGTGCAAAAAGTGGTTTTTCAACACTAACACAAGTGCGAAAAGTGGTTTTTCCACACAAATACAAGTGCAAAAGTGGTTTCCTGCACCAACACAAGTGCGAAAAGTGGTTTTTCAACACTAACACAAGTGCGAAAAGTGGTTTTTCAACACTAACACAAGTGCAAAAAGTGTTTTTTCCACACTAATACAAGTGCAAAAGTGGTTTCCTGCACCAACACAAGTGCGAAAAGTGGTTTTTCAACACTAACACAAGTGCGAAAAGTGGTTTTTCAACACTAACACAAGTGCGAAAAGTGGTTTTTCAACGCTATCACAAGTGCAAAAAGTGTTTTTTCCACACTAATACAAGTGCAAAAGTGGTTTCCTGCACCAACACAAGTGCGAAAAGTGGTTTTTCAACACTAACACAAGTGCAAAAAGTGTTTTTTCTACTCTAATACAAGTGCAAAAGTGGTTTCCTGCACCAACACAAGTGCGAAAAGTGGTTTTTCAACACTAACACAAGTGCGAAAAGTGGTTTTTCAACACTAACACAAGTCCGAAAAGTGGTTTTTCAACACTAACACAAGTGCAAAAAGTGTTTTTTCCACACTAATACAAGTGCAAAAGTGGTTTCCTGCGCCAACACAAGTGCGAAAAGTGGTTTTTCAACACTAACACAAGTGCGAAAAGTGGTTTTTCAACACTAACACAAGTGCGAAAAGTGGTTTTTCAACGCTATCACAAGTGCAAAAAGTGTTTTTTCCACACTAATACAAGTGCAAAAGTGGTTTCCTGCACCAACACAAGTGCGAAAAGTGGTTTTTCAACACTAACACAAGCGCAAAAAGTGTTTTTTCTACTCTAATACAAGTGCAAAAGTGGTTTCCTGCACCAACACAAGTGCGAAAAGTGGTTTTTCAACACTAACACAAGTGCGAAAAGTGTTTTTTCAACACTAACACAAGTGTGAAAAGTGGTTTTTCAACACTAACACAAGTGCGAAAAGTGGTTTTTCCACACAAATACAAGTGCAAAAGTGGTTTCCTGCACCAACACAAGTGCGAAAAGTGGTTTTTCAACACTAACACAAGTGCGAAAAGTGGTTTTTCAACACTAACACAAGTGCAAAAAGTGGTTTTTCCACACTAATACAAGTGCAAAAGTGGTTACCTGCACCAACACAAGTGTGAAAAGTGGTTTTTCAACACTAACACAAGTGCGAAAAGTGGTTTTTCCACACTAATACAAGTGCAAAAGTGGTTTCCTGCACCAACACAAGTGCGAAAAGTGGTTTTTCAACACTAACACAAGTGCGAAAAGTGGTTTTTCAACACTATCACAAGTGCAAAAAGTGGTTTTTCAACACTAACACAAGTGCGAAAAGTGGTTTTTCAACACTAACACAAGTGCGAAAAGTGGTTTTTCAACACTAACACAAGTGCAAAAAGTGGTTTTTCCACACTAATACAAGTGCAAAAGTGGTTTACTGCACCAACACAAGTGCGAAAAGGGGTTTTTCAACACTAACACAAGTGCAAAAAGTGGTTTTTCAACACTAACACAAGTGCGAAAAGTGGTTTTCCACACAAATACAAGTGCAAAAGTGGTTTCCTGCACCAACACAAGTGCGAAAAGTGGTTTTTCAACACTAACACAAGTGCGAAAAGTGGTTTTTCAACACTAACACAAGTGGGAAAAGTGTTTTTTCACACTAATACAAGTGCAAAAGTGGTTTCCTGCACCAACACAAGTGCGAAAAGTGGTTTTTCAACACTAAAACAAGTGCAAAAGGGGTATCCTGCACCAACACAAGGGCGAAAAGTGGTTTTTCAACACTAACACAAGTGCAAAAAGTGGTTTTTCCACACTAATACAAGTACAAAAGTGGTTTCCTGCACCAACACAAGTGCGAAAAGTGGTTTTTCAACACTAAAACAAGTGCAAAAGTGGTATCCTGCACCAACACAAGTGCGAAAAGTGGTTTTTCAACACTAACACAAGTGCAAAAGTGGTATCCTGCACCAACACAAGTGCGAAAAGTGGTTTTTCAACACTAACACAAGTGCGAAAAGTGGTTTTTCCACACTAATACAAGTGCAAAAGTGGTTTCCTGCACCAACACAAGCGCGAAAAGTGGTTTTTCAACACTAACACAAGTGCAAAAAGTGGTTTTTCAACACTATCACAAGTGCAAAAAGTGTTTTTTCCACACTAATGCAAGTGCAAAAGTGGTTTCCTGCACCAACACAAGTGCGAAAAGTGGTTTTTCAACACTAACACAAGTGCGAAAAGTGGTTTGTCAACACTAACACAAGTGCGAAAAGTGGTTTTTCCACACTAATACAAGTGCAAAAGTGGTTTCCTGCACCAACACAAGTGCGAAAAGTGGTTTTTCAACACTAACACAAGTGCGAAAAGTGGTTTTTCAACACTATCACAAGTGCAAAAAGTGTTTTTTCCACACTAATACAAGTGCAAAAGTGGTTTCCTGTACCAACACAAGTGCGAAAAGTGGTTTTTCAACACCAACACAAGTGCGAAAAGTCGTTTGTCAACACTAACACAAGTGCGAAAAGTGGTTTTCCACACTAATACAAGTGCAAAAGTGGTTTCCTGCACCAACACAAGTACGAAAAGTGGTTTTTCAACACTAACACAAGTGCGAAAAGTGGTTTTTCACACTAACACAAGTGCGAAAAGTGTTTTTTCCACACTAATACAAGTGCAAAAGTGGTTTCCTGCACCAACACAAGTGCGAAAAGTGTTTTTCAACACTAACACAAGTGCGAAAAGTGGTTTTTCAACACTATCACAAGTGCAAAAAGTGTTTTTCCACACTAATACAAGTGCAAAAGTGGTTTCCTGCACCAACACAAGTTCGAAAGTGGTTTTTCAACACTAACACAAGTGCAAAAAGTGGTTTTTCAACACTAACACAAGTGCAAAAAGTGGTTTTTCCACACTAATACAAGTGCAAAAGTGGTTTCCTGCACCAACACAAGTGCGAAAAGTGGTTTTTCAACACTAACACAAGTGCAAAAAGTGGCTTTTCAACACTAACACAAGTGCGAAAAGTGGTTTTTCCACACAAATACAAGTGCAAAAGTGGTTTCCTGCACCAACACAAGTGCGAAAAGTGGTTTTTCAACACTAACACAAGTGCGAAAAGTGTTTTTTCAACACTAACACAAGTGCAAAAAGTGTTTTTTTCTACTCTAATACAAGTGCAAAAGTGGTTTCCTGCACCAACACAAGTGCGAAAAGTGGTTTTTCAACACTAACACAAGTGCGAAAAGTGGTTTTTCAACACTAACACAAGTGCAAAAAGTGTTTTTTTCTACTCTAATACAAGTGCAAAAGTGGTTTCCTGCACCAACACAAGTGCGAAAAGTGTTTTTTCAACACTAACACAAGTGCGAAAAGTGGTTTTTCAACACTAACACAAGTGCGAAAATTGGTTTTTCAACACTAACACAAGTGCAAAAAGTGGTTTTTCCACACTAATACAAGTGCAAAAGTGGTTACCTGCACCAACACAAGTGTGAAAAGTGGTTTTTCAACACTAACACAAGTGCGAAAAGTGGTTTTTCAACACTATCACAAGTGCAAAAAGTGGTTTTTCAACACTAACACAAGTGCGAAAAGTGGTTTTCCAACACTAACACAAGTGCGAAAAGTGGTTTTTCAACACTAACACAAGTGCAAAAAGTGGTTTTTCCACACTAATACAAGTGCAAAAGTGGTTTACTGCACCAACACAAGTGCGAAAAGGGGTTTTTCAACACTAACACAAGTGCAAAAAGTGGTTTTTCAACACTAACACAAGTGCGAAAAGTGGTTTTTCCACACAAATACAAGTGCAAAAGTGGTTTCCTGCACCAACACAAGTGCGAAAGTGGTTTTTCAACACTAACACAAGTGCGAAAAGTGGTTTTTCAACACTAACACAAGTGGGAAAAGTGTTTTTTCCACACTAATACAAGTGAAAAAGTGGTTTCCTGCACCAACACAAGTGCGAAAAGTGGTTTTTCAACACTAACACAAGTGCAAAAAGTGGTTTTTCCACACTAATACAAGTGCAAAAGTGGTTTCCTGCACCAACACAGTGCGAAAAGTGGTTTTTCAACACTAAAACAAGTGCAAAAAGTGGTATCCTGCACCAACACAAGTGCGAAAAGTGGTTTTTCAACACTAACACAAGTGCAAAAGTGGTATCCTGCACCAACACAAGTGCGAAAAGTGGTTTTTCAACACTAACACAAGTGCGAAAAGTGGTTTTTCCACACTAATACAAGTGCAAAGTGGTTTCCTGCACCAACACAAGTGCGAAAAGTGGTTTTTCAACACTAACACAAGTGCAAAAAGTGGTTTTTCAACACTATCACAAGTGCAAAAAGTGTTTTTTCCACACTAATGCAAGTGCAAAAGTGGTTTCCTGCACCAACACAAGTGCGAAAAGTGGTTTTTCACACTAACACAAGTGCAAAAGTGGTATCCTGCACCAACACAAGTGCGAAAAGTGGTTTTTCAACACTAACACAAGTGCGGAAAAGTGGTTTTTCCACACTAATACAAGTGCAAAAGTGGTTTCCTGCACCAACACAAGTGCGAAAAGTGGTTTTTCAACACTAACACAAGTGCAAAAAGTGGTTTTTCAACACCTATCACAAGTGCAAAAAGTATTTTTTCCACACTAATGCAAGTGCAAAAGTGTTTCCTGCACCAACACAAGTGCGAAAAGTGGTTTTTCAACACTAACATAAGTGCGAAAAGTGGTTTTTCCACACTAATGCAAGTGGAAAAGTGGTTTCCTGCACCAACACAAGTGCGAAAAGTGGTTTTTCAACACTAACACAAGTGCGAAAAGTGGTTTTTTCACACTAACACAAGTGCGAAAAGTGTTTTTTCCACACTAATACAAGTGCAAAAGTGGTTTCCTGCACCAACACAAGTGCGAAAAGTGGTTTTTCAACACTAACACAAGTGCGAAAAGTGGTTTTTCAACACTATCACAAGTGCAAAAAGTGTTTTTTCCACACTAATACAAGTGCAAAAGTGGTTTCCTGCACCAACACAAGTTCGAAAAGTGGTTTTTCAACACTAACACAAGTGCAAAAAGTGGTTTTTCAACACTAACACAAGTGCAAAAAGTGGTTTTTCCACACTAATACAAGTGCAAAAGTGGTTTCCTGCACCAACACAAGTGCGAAAAGTGGTTTTTCAACACTAACACAAGTGCAAAAAGTGGCTTTTCAACACTAACACAAGTGCGAAAAGTGGTTTTTCCACACAAATACAAGTGCAAAAGTGGTTTCCTGCACCAACACAAGTGCGAAAAGTGGTTTTTCAACACTAACACAAGTGCGAAAAGTGTTTTTTCAACACTAACACAAGTGCAAAAAGTGTTTTTTCTACTCTAATACAAGTGCAAAAGTGGTTTCCTGCACCAACACAAGTGCGAAAAGTGGTTTTTCAACACTAACACAAGTGCGAAAAGTGGTTTTTCAACACTAACACAAGTGCAAAAAGTGTTTTTTCTACTCTAATACAAGGCAAAAGTGGTTTCCTGCACCAACACAAGTGCGAAAAGTGTTTTTTCAACACTAACACAAGTGCGAAAAGTGGTTTTTCAACACTAACACAAGTGCGAAAAGTGGTTTTTCAACACTAACACAAGTGCAAAAAGTGGTTTTTCCACACTAATACAAGTGCAAAAGTGGTTACCTGCACCAACACAAGTGTGAAAAGTGGTTTTTCAACACTAACACAAGTGCGAAAAGTGGTTTTTCCACACTAATACAAGTGCAAAAGTGGTTTCCTGCACCAACACAAGTGCGAAAAGTGGTTTTTCAACACTAACACAAGTGCGAAAAGTGGTTTTTCAACACTATCACAAGTGCAAAAAGTGGTTTTTCAACACTAACACAAGTGCGAAAAGTGGTTTTCCAACACTAACACAAGTGCGAAAAGTGGTTTTTCAACACTAACACAAGTGCAAAAAGTGGTTTTTCCACACTAATACAAGTGCAAAAGTGGTTTACTGCACCAACACAAGTGCGAAAAGGGGTTTTTCAACACTAACACAAGTGCAAAAAGTGGTTTTTCAACACTAACACAAGTGCGAAAAGTGGTTTTTCCACACAAATACAAGTGCAAAAGTGGTTTCCTGCACCAACACAAGTGCGAAAAGTGGTTTTTCAACACTAACACAAGTGCGAAAAGTGGTTTTTCAACACTAACACAAGTGGGAAAAGTGTTTTTTCCACACTAATACAAGTGAAAAAGTGGTTTCCTGCACCAACACAAGTGCGAAAAGTGGTTTTTCAACACTAAAACAAGTGCAAAAGGGGTATCCTGCACCAACACAAGAGCGAAAAGTGGTTTTTCAACACTAACACAAGTGCAAAAAGTGGTTTTTCCACACTAATACAAGTGCAAAAGTGGTTTCCTGCACCAACACAAGTGCGAAAAGTGGTTTTTCAACACTAAAACAAGTGCAAAAGTGGTATCCTGCACCAACACAAGTGCGAAAAGTGGTTTTTCAACACTAACACAAGTGCAAAAGTGGTATCCTGCACCAACACAAGTGCGAAAAGTGGTTTTTCAACACTAACACAAGTGCGAAAAGTGGTTTTTCCACACTAATACAAGTGCAAAAGTGGTTTCCTGCACCAACACAAGTGCGAAAAGTGGTTTTTCAACACTAACACAAGTGCAAAAAGTGGTTTTTCAACACTATCACAAGTGCAAAAAGTGTTTTTTCCACACTAATGCAAGTGCAAAAGTGGTTTCCTGCACCAACACAAGTGCGAAAAGTGGTTTTTCAACACTAACACAAGTGCAAAAGTGGTATCCTGCACCAACACAAGTGCGAAAAGTGGTTTTTCAACACTAACACAAGTGCGAAAAGTGGTTTTTCCACACTAATACAAGTGCAAAAGTGGTTTCCTGCACCAACACAAGTGCGAAAAGTGGTTTTTCAACACTAACACAAGTGCAAAAAGTGGTTTTTCAACACTATCACAAGTGCAAAAAGTGTTTTTTCCACACTAATGCAAGTGCAAAAGTGGTTTCCTGCACCAACACAAGTGCGAAAAGTGGTTTTTCAACACTAACACAAGTGCGAAAAGTGGTTTTTCAACACTAACACAAGTGCGAAAAGTGGTTTTTCAACGCTATCACAAGTGCAAAAAGTGTTTTTTCCACACTAATACAAGTGCAAAAGTGGTTTCCTGCACCAACACAAGTGCGAAAAGTGGTTTTTCAACACTAACACAAGTGCAAAAAGTGTTTTTTCTACTCTAATACAAGTGCAAAAGTGGTTTCCTGCACCAACACAAGTGCGAAAAGTGGTTTTTCAACACTAACACAAGTGCGAAAAGTGTTTTTTCAACACTAACACAAGTGTGAAAAGTGGTTTTTCAACACTAACACAAGTGCGAAAAGTGGTTTTTCCACACAAATACAAGTGCAAAAGTGGTTTCCTGCACCAACACAAGTGCGAAAAGTGGTTTTTCAACACTAACACAAGTGCGAAAAGTGGTTTTTCAACACTAACACAAGTGCAAAAAGTGGTTTATCCACACTAATACAAGTGCAAAAGTGGTTACCTGCACCAACACAAGTGTGAAAAGTGGTTTTTCAACACTAACACAAGTGCGAAAAGTGGTTTTTCCACACTAATACAAGTGCAAAAGTGGTTTCCTGCACCAACACAAGTGCGAAAAGTGGTTTTTCAACACTAACACAAGTGCGAAAAGTGGTTTTTCAACACTAACACAAGTGCGAAAAGTGGTTTTTCAACACTAACACAAGTGCAAAAAGTGGTTTTTCCACACTAATACAAGTGCAAAAGTGGTTTACTGCACCAACACAAGTGCGAAAAGGGGTTTTTCAACACTAACACAAGTGCAAAAAGTGGTTTTTCAACACTAACACAAGTGCGAAAAGTGGTTTTTCAACACTAACACAAGTGCGAAAAGTGGTTTTTCAACACTAACACAAGTGGGAAAAGTGTTTTTTCCACACTAATACAAGTGCAAAAGTGGTTTCCTGCACCAACACAAGTGCGAAAAGTGGTTTTTCAACACTAAAACAAGTGCAAAAGGGGTATCCTGCACCAACACAAGGGCGAAAAGTGGTTTTTCAACACTAACACAAGTGCAAAAGTGGTTTTTCCACACTAATACAAGTGCAAAAGTGGTTTCCTGCACCAACACAAGTGCGAAAAGTGGTTTTTCAACACTAAAACAAGTGCAAAAGTGGTATCCTGCACCAACACAAGTGCGAAAAGTGGTTTTTCAACACTAACACAAGTGCAAAAGTGGTATCCTGCACCAACACAAGTGCGAAAAGTGGTTTTTCAACACTAACACAAGTGCGAAAAGTGGTTTTTCAACACTAACACAAGTGCGAAAAGTGGTTTTTCAACACTAACACAAGTGCGAAAAGTGGTTTTTCAACGCTATCACAAGTGCAAAAAGTGTTTTTTCCACACTAATACAAGTGCAAAAGTGGTTTCCTGCACCAACACAAGTGCGAAAAGTGGTTTTTCAACACTAACACAAGTGCAAAAAGTGTTTTTTCTACTCTAATACAAGTGCAAAAGTGGTTTCCTGCACCAACACAAGTGCGAAAAGTGGTTTTTCAACACTAACACAAGTGCGAAAAGTGTTTTTTCAACACTAACACAAGTGTGAAAAGTGGTTTTTCAACACTAACACAAGTGCGAAAAGTGGTTTTTCCACACAAATACAAGTGCAAAAGTGGTTTCCTGCACCAACACAAGTGCGAAAAGTGGTTTTTCAACACTAACACAAGTGCGAAAAGTGGTTTTTCAACACTAACACAAGTGCAAAAAGTGGTTTTTCCACACTAATACAAGTGCAAACGTGGTTACCTGCACCAACACAAGTGTGAAAAGTGGTTTTTCAACACTAACACAAGTGCGAAAAGTGGTTTTTCCACACTAATACAAGTGCAAAAGTGGTTTCCTGCACCAACACAAGTGCGAAAAGTGGTTTTTCAACACTAACACAAGTGCGAAAAGTGGTTTTTCAACACTATCACAAGTGCAAAAAGTGGTTTTTCAACACTAACACAAGTGCGAAAAGTGGTTTTTCAACACTAACACAAGTGCGAAAAGTGGTTTTTCAACACTAACACAAGTGCAAAAAGTGGTTTTTCCACACTAATACAAGTGCAAAAGTGGTTTACTGCACCAACACAAGTGCGAAAAGGGGTTTTTCAACACTAACACAAGTGCAAAAAGTGGTTTTTCAACACTAACACAAGTGCGAAAAGTGGTTTTTCAACACTAACACAAGTGCGAAAAGTGGTTTTTCAACACTAACACAAGTGGGAAAAGTGTTTTTTCCACACTAATACAAGTGCAAAAGTGGTTTCCTGCACCAACACAAGTGCGAAAAGTGGTTTTTCAACACTAAAACAAGTGCAAAAGGGGTATCCTGCACCAACACAAGGGCGAAAAGTGGTTTTTCAACACTAACACAAGTGCAAAAAGTGGTTTTTCCACACTAATACAAGTGCAAAAGTGGTTTCCTGCACCAACACAAGTGCGAAAAGTGGTTTTTCAACACTAAAACAAGTGCAAAAGTGGTATCCTGCACCAACACAAGTGCGAAAAGTGGTTTTTCAACACTAACACAAGTGCAAAAGTGGTATCCTGCACCAACACAAGTGCGAAAAGTGGTTTTTCAACACTAACACAAGTGCGAAAAGTGGTTTTTCCACACTAATACAAGTGCAAAAGTGGTTTCCTGCACCAACACAAGTGCGAAAAGTGGTTTTTCAACACTAACACAAGTGCAAAAAGTGGTTTTTCAACACTATCACAAGTGCAAAAAGTGTTTTTTCCACACTAATGCAAGTGCAAAAGTGGTTTCCTGCACCAACACAAGTGCGAAAAGTGGTTTTTCAACACTAACACAAGTGCGAAAAGTGGTTTGTCAACACTAACACAAGTGCGAAAAGTGGTTTTTCCACACTAATACAAGTGCAAAAGTGGTTTCCTGCACCAACACAAGTGCGAAAAGTGGTTTTTCAACACTAACACAAGTGCGAAAAGTGGTTTTTCAACACTATCACAAGTGCAAAAAGTGTTTTTTCCACACTAATACAAGTGCAAAAGTGGTTTCCTGTACCAACACAAGTGCGAAAAGTGGTTTTTCAACACCAACACAAGTGCGAAAAGTCGTTTGTCAACACTAACACAAGTGCGAAAAGTGGTTTTCCACACTAATACAAGTGCAAAAGTGGTTTCCTGCACCAACACAAGTACGAAAAGTGGTTTTTCAACACTAACACAAGTGCGAAAAGTGGTTTTTTCACACTAACACAAGTGCGAAAAGTGTTTTTTCCACACTAATACAAGTGCAAAAGTGGTTTCCTGCACCAACACAAGTGCGAAAAGTGGTTTTTCAACACTAACACAAGTGCAAAAGTGGTATCCTGCACCAACACAAGTGCGAAAAGTGGTTTTTCAACACTAACACAAGTGCGAAAAGTGGTTTTTCCACACTAATACAAGTGCAAAAGTGGTTTCCTGCACCAACACAAGTGCGAAAAGTGGTTTTTCAACACTAACACAAGTGCAAAAAGTGGTTTTTCAACACTATCACAAGTGCAAAAAGTATTTTTTCCACACTAATGCAAGTGCAAAAGTGGTTTCCTGCACCAACACAAGTGCGAAAAGTGGTTTTTCAACACTAACATAAGTGCGAAAAGTGGTTTTTCCACACTAATGCAAGTGCAAAAGTGGTTTCCTGCACCAACACAAGTGCGAAAAGTGGTTTTTCAACACTAACACAAGTGCGAAAAGTGGTTTTTTCACACTAACACAAGTGCGAAAAGTGTTTTTTCCACACTAATACAAGTGCAAAAGTGGTTTCCTGCACCAACACAAGTGCGAAAAGTGGTTTTTCAACACTAACACAAGTGCGAAAAGTGGTTTTTCAACACTATCACAAGTGCAAAAAGTGTTTTTTCCACACTAATACAAGTGCAAAAGTGGTTTCCTGCACCAACACAAGTTCGAAAAGTGGTTTTTCAACACTAACACAAGTGCAAAAAGTGGTTTTTCAACACTAACACAAGTGCAAAAAGTGGTTTTTCCACACTAATACAAGTGCAAAAGTGGTTTCCTGCACCAACACAAGTGCGAAAAGTGGTTTTTCAACACTAACACAAGTGCAAAAAGTGGCTTTTCAACACTAACACAAGTGCGAAAAGTGGTTTTTCCACACAAATACAAGTGCAAAAGTGGTTTCCTGCACCAACACAAGTGCGAAAAGTGGTTTTTCAACACTAACACAAGTGCGAAAAGTGTTTTTTCAACACTAACACAAGTGCAAAAAGTGTTTTTTCTACTCTAATACAAGTGCAAAAGTGGTTTCCTGCACCAACACAAGTGCGAAAAGTGGTTTTTCAACACTAACACAAGTGCGAAAAGTGGTTTTTCAACACTAACACAAGTGCAAAAAGTGTTTTTTCTACTCTAATACAAGTGCAAAAGTGGTTTCCTGCACCAACACAAGTGCGAAAAGTGTTTTTTCAACACTAACACAAGTGCGAAAAGTGGTTTTTCAACACTAACACAAGTGCGAAAAGTGGTTTTTCAACACTAACACAAGTGCAAAAAGTGGTTTTTCCACACTAATACAAGTGCAAAAGTGGTTACCTGCACCAACACAAGTGTGAAAAGTGGTTTTTCAACACTAACACAAGTGCGAAAAGTGGTTTTTCCACACTAATACAAGTGCAAAAGTGGTTTCCTGCACCAACACAAGTGCGAAAAGTGGTTTTTCAACACTAACACAAGTGCGAAAAGTGGTTTTTCAACACTATCACAAGTGCAAAAAGTGGTTTTTCAACACTAACACAAGTGCGAAAAGTGGTTTTCCAACACTAACACAAGTGCGAAAAGTGGTTTTTCAACACTAACACAAGTGCAAAAAGTGGTTTTTCCACACTAATACAAGTGCAAAAGTGGTTTACTGCACCAACACAAGTGCGAAAAGGGGTTTTTCAACACTAACACAAGTGCAAAAAGTGGTTTTTCAACACTAACACAAGTGCGAAAAGTGGTTTTTCCACACAAATACAAGTGCAAAAGTGGTTTCCTGCACCAACACAAGTGCGAAAAGTGGTTTTTCAACACTAACACAAGTGCGAAAAGTGGTTTTTCAACACTAACACAAGTGGGAAAAGTGTTTTTTCCACACTAATACAAGTGAAAAAGTGGTTTCCTGCACCAACACAAGTGCGAAAAGTGGTTTTTCAACACTAAAACAAGTGCAAAAGGGGTATCCTGCACCAACACAAGAGCGAAAAGTGGTTTTTCAACACTAACACAAGTGCAAAAAGTGGTTTTTCCACACTAATACAAGTGCAAAAGTGGTTTCCTGCACCAACACAAGTGCGAAAAGTGGTTTTTCAACACTAAAACAAGTGCAAAAGTGGTATCCTGCACCAACACAAGTGCGAAAAGTGGTTTTTCAACACTAACACAAGTGCAAAAGTGGTATCCTGCACCAACACAAGTGCGAAAAGTGGTTTTTCAACACTAACACAAGTGCGAAAAGTGGTTTTTCCACACTAATACAAGTGCAAAAGTGGTTTCCTGCACCAACACAAGTGCGAAAAGTGGTTTTTCAACACTAACACAAGTGCAAAAAGTGGTTTTTCAACACTATCACAAGTGCAAAAAGTGTTTTTTCCACACTAATGCAAGTGCAAAAGTGGTTTCCTGCACCAACACAAGTGCGAAAAGTGGTTTTTCAACACTAACACAAGTGCAAAAGTGGTATCCTGCACCAACACAAGTGCGAAAAGTGGTTTTTCAACACTAACACAAGTGCGAAAAGTGGTTTTTCCACACTAATACAAGTGCAAAAGTGGTTTCCTGCACCAACACAAGTGCGAAAAGTGGTTTTTCAACACTAACACAAGTGCAAAAAGTGGTTTTTCAACACTATCACAAGTGCAAAAAGTGTTTTTTCCACACTAATGCAAGTGCAAAAGTGGTTTCCTGCACCAACACAAGTGCGAAAAGTGGTTTTTCAACACTAACACAAGTGCGAAAAGTGGTTTTTCAACACTAACACAAGTGCGAAAAGTGGTTTTTCAACGCTATCACAAGTGCAAAAAGTGTTTTTTCCACACTAATACAAGTGCAAAAGTGGTTTCCTGCACCAACACAAGTGCGAAAAGTGGTTTTTCAACACTAACACAAGTGCAAAAAGTGTTTTTTCTACTCTAATACAAGTGCAAAAGTGGTTTCCTGCACCAACACAAGTGCGAAAAGTGGTTTTTCAACACTAACACAAGTGCGAAAAGTGTTTTTTCAACACTAACACAAGTGTGAAAAGTGGTTTTTCAACACTAACACAAGTGCGAAAAGTGGTTTTTCCACACAAATACAAGTGCAAAAGTGGTTTCCTGCACCAACACAAGTGCGAAAAGTGGTTTTTCAACACTAACACAAGTGCGAAAAGTGGTTTTTCAACACTAACACAAGTGCAAAAAGTGGTTTATCCACACTAATACAAGTGCAAAAGTGGTTACCTGCACCAACACAAGTGTGAAAAGTGGTTTTTCAACACTAACACAAGTGCGAAAAGTGGTTTTTCCACACTAATACAAGTGCAAAAGTGGTTTCCTGCACCAACACAAGTGCGAAAAGTGGTTTTTCAACACTAACACAAGTGCGAAAAGTGGTTTTTCAACACTAACACAAGTGCGAAAAGTGGTTTTTCAACACTAACACAAGTGCAAAAAGTGGTTTTTCCACACTAATACAAGTGCAAAAGTGGTTTACTGCACCAACACAAGTGCGAAAAGGGGTTTTTCAACACTAACACAAGTGCAAAAAGTGGTTTTTCAACACTAACACAAGTGCGAAAAGTGGTTTTTCAACACTAACACAAGTGCGAAAAGTGGTTTTTCAACACTAACACAAGTGGGAAAAGTGTTTTTTCCACACTAATACAAGTGCAAAAGTGGTTTCCTGCACCAACACAAGTGCGAAAAGTGGTTTTTCAACACTAAAACAAGTGCAAAAGGGGTATCCTGCACCAACACAAGGGCGAAAAGTGGTTTTTCAACACTAACACAAGTGCAAAAGTGGTTTTTCCACACTAATACAAGTGCAAAAGTGGTTTCCTGCACCAACACAAGTGCGAAAAGTGGTTTTTCAACACTAAAACAAGTGCAAAAGTGGTATCCTGCACCAACACAAGTGCGAAAAGTGGTTTTTCAACACTAACACAAGTGCAAAAGTGGTATCCTGCACCAACACAAGTGCGAAAAGTGGTTTTTCAACACTAACACAAGTGCGAAAAGTGGTTTTTCAACACTAACACAAGTGCGAAAAGTGGTTTTTCAACACTAACACAAGTGCGAAAAGTGGTTTTTCAACGCTATCACAAGTGCAAAAAGTGTTTTTTCCACACTAATACAAGTGCAAAAGTGGTTTCCTGCACCAACACAAGTGCGAAAAGTGGTTTTTCAACACTAACACAAGTGCAAAAAGTGTTTTTTCTACTCTAATACAAGTGCAAAAGTGGTTTCCTGCACCAACACAAGTGCGAAAAGTGGTTTTTCAACACTAACACAAGTGCGAAAAGTGTTTTTTCAACACTAACACAAGTGTGAAAAGTGGTTTTTCAACACTAACACAAGTGCGAAAAGTGGTTTTTCCACACAAATACAAGTGCAAAAGTGGTTTCCTGCACCAACACAAGTGCGAAAAGTGGTTTTTCAACACTAACACAAGTGCGAAAAGTGGTTTTTCAACACTAACACAAGTGCAAAAAGTGGTTTTTCCACACTAATACAAGTGCAAAAGTGGTTACCTGCACCAACACAAGTGTGAAAAGTGGTTTTTCAACACTAACACAAGTGCGAAAAGTGGTTTTTCCACACTAATACAAGTGCAAAAGTGGTTTCCTGCACCAACACAAGTGCGAAAAGTGGTTTTTCAACACTAACACAAGTGCGAAAAGTGGTTTTTCAACACTATCACAAGTGCAAAAAGTGGTTTTTCAACACTAACACAAGTGCGAAAAGTGGTTTTTCAACACTAACACAAGTGCGAAAAGTGGTTTTTCAACACTAACACAAGTGCAAAAAGTGGTTTTTCCACACTAATACAAGTGCAAAAGTGGTTTACTGCACCAACACAAGTGCGAAAAGGGGTTTTTCAACACTAACACAAGTGCAAAAAGTGGTTTTTCAACACTAACACAAGTGCGAAAAGTGGTTTTTCAACACTAACACAAGTGCGAAAAGTGGTTTTTCAACACTAACACAAGTGGGAAAAGTGTTTTTTCCACACTAATACAAGTGCAAAAGTGGTTTCCTGCACCAACACAAGTGCGAAAAGTGGTTTTTCAACACTAAAACAAGTGCAAAAGGGGTATCCTGCACCAACACAAGGGCGAAAAGTGGTTTTTCAACACTAACACAAGTGCAAAAAGTGGTTTTTCCACACTAATACAAGTGCAAAAGTGGTTTCCTGCACCAACACAAGTGCGAAAAGTGGTTTTTCAACACTAAAACAAGTGCAAAAGTGGTATCCTGCACCAACACAAGTGCGAAAAGTGGTTTTTCAACACTAACACAAGTGCAAAAGTGGTATCCTGCACCAACACAAGTGCGAAAAGTGGTTTTTCAACACTAACACAAGTGCGAAAAGTGGTTTTTCCACACTAATACAAGTGCAAAAGTGGTTTCCTGCACCAACACAAGTGCGAAAAGTGGTTTTTCAACACTAACACAAGTGCAAAAAGTGGTTTTTCAACACTATCACAAGTGCAAAAAGTGTTTTTTCCACACTAATGCAAGTGCAAAAGTGGTTTCCTGCACCAACACAAGTGCGAAAAGTGGTTTTTCAACACTAACACAAGTGCGAAAAGTGGTTTGTCAACACTAACACAAGTGCGAAAAGTGGTTTTTCCACACTAATACAAGTGCAAAAGTGGTTTCCTGCACCAACACAAGTGCGAAAAGTGGTTTTTCAACACTAACACAAGTGCGAAAAGTGGTTTTTCAACACTATCACAAGTGCAAAAAGTGTTTTTTCCACACTAATACAAGTGCAAAAGTGGTTTCCTGTACCAACACAAGTGCGAAAAGTGGTTTTTCAACACCAACACAAGTGCGAAAAGTCGTTTGTCAACACTAACACAAGTGCGAAAAGTGGTTTTCCACACTAATACAAGTGCAAAAGTGGTTTCCTGCACCAACACAAGTACGAAAAGTGGTTTTTCAACACTAACACAAGTGCGAAAAGTGGTTTTTTCACACTAACACAAGTGCGAAAAGTGTTTTTTCCACACTAATACAAGTGCAAAAGTGGTTTCCTGCACCAACACAAGTGCGAAAAGTGGTTTTTCAACACTAACACAAGTGCGAAAAGTGGTTTTTCAACACTATCACAAGTGCAAAAAGTGTTTTTTCCACACTAATACAAGTGCAAAAGTGGTTTCCTGCACCAACACAAGTTCGAAAAGTGGTTTTTCAACACTAACACAAGTGCAAAAAGTGGTTTTTCAACACTAACACAAGTGCAAAAAGTGGTTTTTCCACACTAATACAAGTGCAAAAGTGGTTTCCTGCACCAACACAAGTGCGAAAAGTGGTTTTTCAACACTAACACAAGTGCAAAAAGTGGCTTTTCAACACTAACACAAGTGCGAAAAGTGGTTTTTCCACACAAATACAAGTGCAAAAGTGGTTTCCTGCACCAACACAAGTGCGAAAAGTGGTTTTTCAACACTAACACAAGTGCGAAAAGTGTTTTTTCAACACTAACACAAGTGCAAAAAGTGTTTTTTCTACTCTAATACAAGTGCAAAAGTGGTTTCCTGCACCAACACAAGTGCGAAAAGTGGTTTTTCAACACTAACACAAGTGCGAAAAGTGGTTTTTCAACACTAACACAAGTGCAAAAAGTGTTTTTTCTACTCTAATACAAGTGCAAAAGTGGTTTCCTGCACCAACACAAGTGCGAAAAGTGTTTTTTCAACACTAACACAAGTGCGAAAAGTGGTTTTTCAACACTAACACAAGTGCGAAAAGTGGTTTTTCAACACTAACACAAGTGCAAAAAGTGGTTTTTCCACACTAATACAAGTGCAAAAGTGGTTACCTGCACCAACACAAGTGTGAAAAGTGGTTTTTCAACACTAACACAAGTGCGAAAAGTGGTTTTTCCACACTAATACAAGTGCAAAAGTGGTTTCCTGCACCAACACAAGTGCGAAAAGTGGTTTTTCAACACTAACACAAGTGCGAAAAGTGGTTTTTCAACACTATCACAAGTGCAAAAAGTGGTTTTTCAACACTAACACAAGTGCGAAAAGTGGTTTTCCAACACTAACACAAGTGCGAAAAGTGGTTTTTCAACACTAACACAAGTGCAAAAAGTGGTTTTTCCACACTAATACAAGTGCAAAAGTGGTTTACTGCACCAACACAAGTGCAAAAAGGGGTTTTTCAACACTAACACAAGTGCAAAAAGTGGTTTTTCAACACTAACACAAGTGCGAAAAGTGGTTTTTCCACACAAATACAAGTGCAAAAGTGGTTTCCTGCACCAACACAAGTGTGAAAAGTGGTTTTTCAACACTAACACAAGTGCGAAAAGTGGTTTTTCAACACTAACACAAGTGGGAAAAGTGTTTTTTCCACACTAATACAAGTGAAAAAGTGGTTTCCTGCACCAACACAAGTGCGAAAAGTGGTTTTTCAACACTAAAACAAGTGCAAAAGGGGTATCCTGCACCAACACAAGAGCGAAAAGTGGTTTTTCAACACTAACACAAGTGCAAAAAGTGGTTTTTCCACACTAATACAAGTGCAAAAGTGGTTTCCTGCACCAACACAAGTGCGAAAAGTGGTTTTTCAACACTAAAACAAGTGCAAAAGTGGTATCCTGCACCAACACAAGTGCGAAAAGTGGTTTTTCAACACTAACACAAGTGCAAAAGTGGTATCCTGCACCAACACAAGTGCGAAAAGTGGTTTTTCAACACTAACACAAGTGCGAAAAGTGGTTTTTCCACACTAATACAAGTGCAAAAGTGGTTTCCTGCACCAACACAAGTGCGAAAAGTGGTTTTTCAACACTAACACAAGTGCAAAAAGTGGTTTTTCAACACTATCACAAGTGCAAAAAGTGTTTTTTCCACACTAATGCAAGTGCAAAAGTGGTTTCCTGCACCAACACAAGTGCGAAAAGTGGTTTTTCAACACTAACACAAGTGCAAAAGTGGTATCCTGCACCAACACAAGTGCGAAAAGTGGTTTTTCAACACTAACACAAGTGCGAAAAGTGGTTTTTCCACACTAATACAAGTGCAAAAGTGGTTTCCTGCACCAACACAAGTGCGAAAAGTGGTTTTTCAACACTAACACAAGTGCAAAAAGTGGTTTTTCAACACTATCACAAGTGCAAAAAGTGTTTTTTCCACACTAATGCAAGTGCAAAAGTGGTTTCCTGCACCAACACAAGTGCGAAAAGTGGTTTTTCAACACTAACACAAGTGCGAAAAGTGGTTTTTCAACACTAACACAAGTGCGAAAAGTGGTTTTTCAACGCTATCACAAGTGCAAAAAGTGTTTTTTCCACACTAATACAAGTGCAAAAGTGGTTTCCTGCACCAACACAAGTGCGAAAAGTGGTTTTTCAACACTAACACAAGTGCAAAAAGTGTTTTTTCTACTCTAATACAAGTGCAAAAGTGGTTTCCTGCACCAACACAAGTGCGAAAAGTGGTTTTTCAACACTAACACAAGTGCGAAAAGTGTTTTTTCAACACTAACACAAGTGTGAAAAGTGGTTTTTCAACACTAACACAAGTGCGAAAAGTGGTTTTTCCACACAAATACAAGTGCAAAAGTGGTTTCCTGCACCAACACAAGTGCGAAAAGTGGTTTTTCAACACTAACACAAGTGCGAAAAGTGGTTTTTCAACACTAACACAAGTGCAAAAAGTGGTTTTTCCACACTAATACAAGTGCAAAAGTGGTTACCTGCACCAACACAAGTGTGAAAAGTGGTTTTTCAACATTAACACAAGTGCGAAAAGTGGTTTTTCCACACTAATACAAGTGCAAAAGTGGTTTCCTGCACCAACACAAGTGCGAAAAGTGGTTTTTCAACACTAACACAAGTGCGAAAAGTGGTTTTTCCACACAAATACAAGTGCAAAAGTGGTTTCCTGCACCAACACAAGTGCGAAAAGTGGTTTTTCAACACTAACACAAGTGCGAAAAGTGGTTTTTCAACACTAACACAAGTGCAAAAAGTGGTTTTTCCACACTAATACAAGTGCAAAAGTGGTTACCTGCACCAACACAAGTGTGAAAAGTGGTTTTTCAACACTAACACAAGTGCGAAAAGTGGTTTTTCCACACTAATACAAGTGCAAAAGTGGTTTCCTGCACCAACACAAGTGCGAAAAGTGGTTTTTCAACACTAACACAAGTGCGAAAAGTGGTTTTTCAACACTATCACAAGTGCAAAAAGTGGTTTTTCAACACTAACACAAGTGCGAAAAGTGGTTTTTCAACACTAACACAAGTGCGAAAAGTGGTTTTTCAACACTAACACAAGTGCAAAAAGTGGTTTTTCCACACTAATACAAGTGCAAAAGTGGTTTACTGCACCAACACAAGTGCGAAAAGGGGTTTTTCAACACTAACACAAGTGCAAAAAGTGGTTTTTCAACACTAACACAAGTGCGAAAAGTGGTTTTTCCACACAAATACAAGTGCAAAAGTGGTTTCCTGCACCAACACAAGTGCGAAAAGTGGTTTTTCAACACTAACACAAGTGCGAAAAGTGGTTTTTCAACACTAACACAAGTGGGAAAAGTGTTTTTTCCACACTAATACAAGTGCAAAAGTGGTATCCTGCACCAACACAAGTGCGAAAAGTGGTTTTTCAACACTAAAACAAGTGCAAAAGTGGTATCCTGCACCAACACAAGTGCGAAAAGTGGTTTTTCAACACTAACACAAGTGCAAAAGTGGTATCCTGCACCAACACAAGTGCGAAAAGTGGTTTTTCAACACTAACACAAGTGCGAAAAGTGGTTTTTCAACACTAACACAAGTGCGAAAAGTGGTTTTTCAACACTAACACAAGTGCGAAAAGTGGTTTTTCAACGCTATCACAAGTGCAAAAAGTGTTTTTTCCACACTAATACAAGTGCAAAAGTGGTTTCCTGCACCAACACAAGTGCGAAAAGTGGTTTTTCAACACTAACACAAGTGCAAAAAGTGTTTTTTCTACTCTAATACAAGTGCAAAAGTGGTTTCCTGCACCAACACAAGTGCGAAAAGTGGTTTTTCAACACTAACACAAGTGCGAAAAGTGTTTTTTCAACACTAACACAAGTGTGAAAAGTGGTTTTTCAACACTAACACAAGTGCGAAAAGTGGTTTTTCCACACAAATACAAGTGCAAAAGTGGTTTCCTGCACCAACACAAGTGCGAAAAGTGGTTTTTCAACACTAACACAAGTGCGAAAAGTGGTTTTTCAACACTAACACAAGTGCAAAAAGTGGTTTTTCCACACTAATACAAGTGCAAAAGTGGTTACCTGCACCAACACAAGTGTGAAAAGTGGTTTTTCAACACTAACACAAGTGCGAAAAGTGGTTTTTCCACACTAATACAAGTGCAAAAGTGGTTTCCTGCACCAACACAAGTGCGAAAAGTGGTTTTTCAACACTAACACAAGTGCGAAAAGTGGTTTTTCAACACTATCACAAGTGCAAAAAGTGGTTTTTCAACACTAACACAAGTGCGAAAAGTGGTTTTTCAACACTAACACAAGTGCGAAAAGTGGTTTTTCAACACTAACACAAGTGCAAAAAGTGGTTTTTCCACACTAATACAAGTGCAAAAGTGGTTTACTGCACCAACACAAGTGCGAAAAGGGGTTTTTCAACACTAACACAAGTGCAAAAAGTGGTTTTTCAACACTAACACAAGTGCGAAAAGTGGTTTTTCAACACTAACACAAGTGCGAAAAGTGGTTTTTCAACACTAACACAAGTGGGAAAAGTGTTTTTTCCACACTAATACAAGTGCAAAAGTGGTTTCCTGCACCAACACAAGTGCGAAAAGTGGTTTTTCAACACTAAAACAAGTGCAAAAGGGGTATCCTGCACCAACACAAGGGCGAAAAGTGGTTTTTCAACACTAACACAAGTGCAAAAAGTGGTTTTTCCACACTAATACAAGTGCAAAAGTGGTTTCCTGCACCAACACAAGTGCGAAAAGTGGTTTTTCAACACTAAAACAAGTGCAAAAGTGGTATCCTGCACCAACACAAGTGCGAAAAGTGGTTTTTCAACACTAACACAAGTGCAAAAGTGGTATCCTGCACCAACACAAGTGCGAAAAGTGGTTTTTCAACACTAACACAAGTGCGAAAAGTGGTTTTTCCACACTAATACAAGTGCAAAAGTGGTTTCCTGCACCAACACAAGTGCGAAAAGTGGTTTTTCAACACTAACACAAGTGCAAAAAGTGGTTTTTCAACACTATCACAAGTGCAAAAAGTGTTTTTTCCACACTAATGCAAGTGCAAAAGTGGTTTCCTGCACCAACACAAGTGCGAAAAGTGGTTTTTCAACACTAACACAAGTGCGAAAAGTGGTTTGTCAACACTAACACAAGTGCGAAAAGTGGTTTTTCCACACTAATACAAGTGCAAAAGTGGTTTCCTGCACCAACACAAGTGCGAAAAGTGGTTTTTCAACACTAACACAAGTGCGAAAAGTGGTTTTTCAACACTATCACAAGTGCAAAAAGTGTTTTTTCCACACTAATACAAGTGCAAAAGTGGTTTCCTGTACCAACACAAGTGCGAAAAGTGGTTTTTCAACACCAACACAAGTGCGAAAAGTCGTTTGTCAACACTAACACAAGTGCGAAAAGTGGTTTTCCACACTAATACAAGTGCAAAAGTGGTTTCCTGCACCAACACAAGTACGAAAAGTGGTTTTTCAACACTAACACAAGTGCGAAAAGTGGTTTTTTCACACTAACACAAGTGCGAAAAGTGTTTTTTCCACACTAATACAAGTGCAAAAGTGGTTTCCTGCACCAACACAAGTGCGAAAAGTGGTTTTTCAACACTAACACAAGTGCGAAAAGTGGTTTTTCAACACTATCACAAGTGCAAAAAGTGTTTTTTCCACACTAATACAAGTGCAAAAGTGGTTTCCTGCACCAACACAAGTTCGAAAAGTGGTTTTTCAACACTAACACAAGTGCAAAAAGTGGTTTTTCAACACTAACACAAGTGCAAAAAGTGGTTTTTCCACACTAATACAAGTGCAAAAGTGGTTTCCTGCACCAACACAAGTGCGAAAAGTGGTTTTTCAACACTAACACAAGTGCAAAAAGTGGCTTTTCAACACTAACACAAGTGCGAAAAGTGGTTTTTCCACACAAATACAAGTGCAAAAGTGGTTTCCTGCACCAACACAAGTGCGAAAAGTGGTTTTTCAACACTAACACAAGTGCGAAAAGTGTTTTTTCAACACTAACACAAGTGCAAAAAGTGTTTTTTCTACTCTAATACAAGTGCAAAAGTGGTTTCCTGCACCAACACAAGTGCGAAAAGTGGTTTTTCAACACTAACACAAGTGCGAAAAGTGGTTTTTCAACACTAACACAAGTGCAAAAAGTGTTTTTTCTACTCTAATACAAGTGCAAAAGTGGTTTCCTGCACCAACACAAGTGCGAAAAGTGTTTTTTCAACACTAACACAAGTGCGAAAAGTGGTTTTTCAACACTAACACAAGTGCGAAAAGTGGTTTTTCAACACTAACACAAGTGCAAAAAGTGGTTTTTCCACACTAATACAAGTGCAAAAGTGGTTACCTGCACCAACACAAGTGTGAAAAGTGGTTTTTCAACACTAACACAAGTGCGAAAAGTGGTTTTTCCACACTAATACAAGTGCAAAAGTGGTTTCCTGCACCAACACAAGTGCGAAAAGTGGTTTTTCAACACTAACACAAGTGCGAAAAGTGGTTTTTCAACACTATCACAAGTGCAAAAAGTGGTTTTTCAACACTAACACAAGTGCGAAAAGTGGTTTTCCAACACTAACACAAGTGCGAAAAGTGGTTTTTCAACACTAACACAAGTGCAAAAAGTGGTTTTTCCACACTAATACAAGTGCAAAAGTGGTTTACTGCACCAACACAAGTGCGAAAAGGGGTTTTTCAACACTAACACAAGTGCAAAAAGTGGTTTTTCAACACTAACACAAGTGCGAAAAGTGGTTTTTCCACACAAATACAAGTGCAAAAGTGGTTTCCTGCACCAACACAAGTGTGAAAAGTGGTTTTTCAACACTAACACAAGTGCGAAAAGTGGTTTTTCAACACTAACACAAGTGGGAAAAGTGTTTTTTCCACACTAATACAAGTGAAAAAGTGGTTTCCTGCACCAACACAAGTGCGAAAAGTGGTTTTTCAACACTAAAACAAGTGCAAAAGGGGTATCCTGCACCAACACAAGAGCGAAAAGTGGTTTTTCAACACTAACACAAGTGCAAAAAGTGGTTTTCCACACTAATACAAGTGCAAAAGTGGTTTCCTGCACCAACACAAGTGCGAAAAGTGGTTTTTCAACACTAAAACAAGTGCAAAAGTGGTATCCTGCACCAACACAAGTGCGAAAAGTGGTTTTTCAACACTAACACAAGTGCAAAAGTGGTATCCTGCACCAACACAAGTGCGAAAAGTGGTTTTTCAACACTAACACAAGTGCGAAAAGTGGTTTTTCCACACTAATACAAGTGCAAAAGTGGTTTCCTGCACCAACACAAGTGCGAAAAGTGGTTTCCTGCACCAACACAAGTGCGAAAAGTGGTTTTTCAACACTAACACAAGTGCGAAAAGTGGTTTTTCCACACTAATACAAGTGCAAAAGTGGTTTCCTGCACCAACACAAGTGCGAAAAGTGGTTTTTCAACACTAACACAAGTGCGAAAAGTGGTTTTTCCACACTAATACAAGTGCAAAAGTGGTTTCCTGCACCAACACAAGTGCGAAAAGTGGTTTCCTGCACCAACACAAGTGCGAAAAGTGGTTTTTCAACACTAACACAAGTGCGAAAAGTGGTTTTTCCACACTAATACAAGTGCAAAAGTGGTTTCCTGCACCAACACAAGTGCGAAAAGTGGTTTTTCAACACTAACACAAGTGCAAAAAGTGGTTTTTCAACACTATCACAAGTGCAAAAAGTGTTTTTTCCACACTAATGCAAGTGCAAAAGTGGTTTCCTGCACCAACACAAGTGCGAAAAGTGGTTTTTCAACACTAACACAAGTGCGAAAAGTGGTTTTTCAACACTAACACAAGTGCGAAAAGTGGTTTTTCAACGCTATCACAAGTGCAAAAAGTGTTTTTTCCACACTAATACAAGTGCAAAAAAGGTTTCCTGCACCAACACAAGTGCGAAAAGTGGTTTTTCAACACTAACACAAGTGCAAAAAGTGTTTTTTCTACTCTAATACAAGTGCAAAAGTGGTTTCCTGCACCAACACAAGTGCGAAAAGTGGTTTTTCAACACTAACACAAGTGCGAAAAGTGTTTTTTCAACACTAACACAAGTGTGAAAAGTGGTTTTTCAACACTAACACAAGTGCGAAAAGTGGTTTTTCCACACAAATACAAGTGCAAAAGTGGTTTCCTGCACCAACACAAGTGCGAAAAGTGGTTTTTCAACACTAACACAAGTGCGAAAAGTGGTTTTTCAACACTAACACAAGTGCAAAAAGTGGTTTTTCCACACTAATACAAGTGCAAAAGTGGTTACCTGCACCAACACAAGTGTGAAAAGTGGTTTTTCAACACTAACACAAGTGCGAAAAGTGGTTTTTCCACACTAATACAAGTGCAAAAGTGGTTTCCTGCACCAACACAAGTGCGAAAAGTGGTTTTTCAACACTAACACAAGTGCGAAAAGTGGTTTTTCCACACAAATACAAGTGCAAAAGTGGTTTCCTGCACCAACACAAGTGCGAAAAGTGGTTTTTCAACACTAACACAAGTGCGAAAAGTGGTTTTTCAACACTAACACAAGTGCAAAAAGTGGTTTTTCCACACTAATACAAGTGCAAAAGTGCTTACCTGCACCAACACAAGTGTGAAAAGTGGTTTTTCAACACTAACACAAGTGCGAAAAGTGGTTTTTCCACACTAATACAAGTGCAAAAGTGGTTTCCTGCACCAACACAAGTGCGAAAAGTGGTTTTTCAACACTAACACAAGTGCGAAAAGTGGTTTTTCAACACTATCACAAGTGCAAAAAGTGGTTTTTCAACACTAACACAAGTGCGAAAAGTGGTTTTTCAACACTAACACAAGTGCGAAAAGTGGTTTTTCAACACTAACACAAGTGCAAAAAGTGGTTTTTCCACACTAATACAAGTGCAAAAGTGGTTTACTGCACCAACACAAGTGCGAAAAGGGGTTTTTCAACACTAACACAAGTGCAAAAAGTGGTTTTTCAACACTAACACAAGTGCGAAAAGTGGTTTTTCCACACAAATACAAGTGCAAAAGTGGTTTCCTGCACCAACACAAGTGCGAAAAGTGGTTTTTCAACACTAACACAAGTGCGAAAAGTGGTTTTTCAACACTAACACAAGTGGGAAAAGTGTTTTTTCCACACTAATACAAGTGCAAAAGTGGTTTCCTGCACCAACACAAGTGCGAAAAGTGGTTTTTCAACACTAAAACAAGTGCAAAAGGGGTATCCTGCACCAACACAAGAGCGAAAAGTGGTTTTTCAACACTAACACAAGTGCAAAAAGTGGTTTTTCCACACTAATACAAGTGCAAAAGTGGTTTCCTGCACCAACACAAGTGCGAAAAGTGGTTTTTCAACACTAAAACAAGTGCAAAAGTGGTATCCTGCACCAACACAAGTGCGAAAAGTGGTTTTTCAACACTAACACAAGTGCAAAAGTGGTATCCTGCACCAACACAAGTGCGAAAAGTGGTTTTTCAACACTAACACAAGTGCGAAAAGTGGTTTTTCCACACTAATACAAGTGCAAAAGTGGTTTCCTGCACCAACACAAGTGCGAAAAGTGGTTTTTCAACACTAACACAAGTGCAAAAAGTGGTTTTTCAACACTATCACAAGTGCAAAAAGTGTTTTTTCCACACTAATGCAAGTGCAAAAGTGGTTTCCTGCACCAACACAAGTGCGAAAAGTGGTTTTTCAACACTAACACAAGTGCGAAAAGTGGTTTGTCAACACTAACACAAGTGCGAAAAGTGGTTTTTCCACACTAATACAAGTGCAAAAGTGGTTTCCTGCACCAACACAAGTGCGAAAAGTGGTTTTTCAACACTAACACAAGTGCGAAAAGTGGTTTTTCAACACTATCACAAGTGCAAAAAGTGTTTTTTCCACACTAATACAAGTGCAAAAGTGGTTTCCTGTACCAACACAAGTGCGAAAAGTGGTTTTTCAACACCAACACAAGTGCGAAAAGTCGTTTGTCAACACTAACACAAGTGCGAAAAGTGGTTTTCCACACTAATACAAGTGCAAAAGTGGTTTCCTGCACCAACACAAGTACGAAAAGTGGTTTTTCAACACTAACACAAGTGCGAAAAGTGGTTTTTTCACACTGACACAAGTGCGAAAAGTGTTTTTTCCACACTAATACAAGTGCAAAAGTGATTTCCTGCACCAACACAAGTGCGAAAAGTGGTTTTTCAACACTAACACAAGTGCGAAAAGTGGTTTTTCAACACTATCACAAGTGCAAAAAGTGAATTTTCCACACTGATACAAGTGCAAAAGTGGTTTCCTGCACCAACACAAGTTCGAAAAGTGGTTTTTCAACACTAACACAAGTGCAAAAAGTGGTTTTTCCACACTAATACAAGTGCAAAAGTGGTTTCCTGCACCAACACAAGTGCGAAAAGTGGTTTTTCAACACTAACACAAGTGCAAAAAGTGGCTTTTCAACACTAACACAAGTGCGAAAAGTGGTTTTTCCACACAAATACAAGTGCAAAAGTGGTTTCCTGCACCAACACAAGTGCGAAAAGTGGTTTTTCAACACTAACACAAGTGCGAAAAGTGTTTTTTCAACACTAACACAAGTGCAAAAAGTGTTTTTTCTACTCTAATACAAGTGCAAAAGTGGTTTCCTGCACCAACACAAGTGCGAAAAGTGGTTTTTCAACACTAACACAAGTGCGAAAAGTGGTTTGTCAACACTAACACAAGTGCAAAAAGTGTTTTTTCTACTCTAATACAAGTGCAAAAGTGGTTTCCTGCACCAACACAAGTGCGAAAAGTGTTTTTTCAACACTAACACAAGTGCGAAAAGTGGTTTTTCAACACTAACACAAGTGCGAAAAGTGGTTTTTCAACACTAACACAAGTGCAAAAAGTGGTTTTTCCACACTAATACAAGTGCAAAAGTGGTTACCTGCACCAACACAAGTGTGAAAAGTGGTTTTTCAACACTAACACAAGTGCGAAAAGTGGTTTTTCCACACTAATACAAGTGCAAAAGTGGTTTCCTGCACCAACACAAGTGCGAAAAGTGGTTTTTCAACACTAACACAAGTGCGAAAAGTGGTTTTTCAACACTATCACAAGTGCAAAAAGTGGTTTTTCAACACTAACACAAGTGCGAAAAGTAGTTTTCCAACACTAACACAAGTGCGAAAAGTGGTTTTTCAACACTAACACAAGTGCAAAAAGTGGTTTTTCCACACTAATACAAGTGCAAAAGTGGTTTACTGCACCAACACAAGTGCGAAAAGGGGTTTTTCAACACTAACACAAGTGCAAAAAGTGGTTTTTCAACACTAACACAAGTGCGAAAAGTGGTTTTTCCACACAAATACAAGTGCAAAAGTGGTTTCCTGCACCAACACAAGTGCGAAAAGTGGTTTTTCAACACTAACACAAGTGCGAAAAGTGGTTTTTCAACACTAACACAAGTGGGAAAATTGTTTTTTCCACACTAATACAAGTGAAAAAGTGGTTTCCTGCACCAACACAAGTGCGAAAAGTGGTTTTTCAACACTAAAACAAGTGCAAAAGGGGTATCCTGCACCAACACAAGAGCGAAAAGTGGTTTTTCAACACTAACACAAGTGCAAAAAGTGGTTTTTCCACACTAATACAAGTGCAAAAGTGGTTTCCTGCACCAACACAAGTGCGAAAAGTGGTTTTTCAACACTAAAACAAGTGCAAAAGTGGTATCCCGCACCAACACAAGTGCGAAAAGTGGTTTTTCAACACTAACACAAGTGCAAAAGTGGTATCCTGCACCAACACAAGTGCGAAAAGTGGTTTTTCAACACTAACACAAGTGCGAAAAGTGGTTTTTCCACACTAATACAAGTGCAAAAGTGGTTTCCTGCACCAACACAAGTGCGAAAAGTGGTTTTTCAACACTAACACAAGTGCAAAAAGTGGTTTTTCAACACTATCACAAGTGCAAAAAGTGTTTTTTCCACACTAATGCAAGTGCAAAAGTGGTTTCCTGCACCAACACAAGTGCGAAAAGTGGTTTTTCAACACTAACACAAGTGCGAAAAGTGGTTTGTCAACACTAACACAAGTGCGAAAAGTGGTTTTTCCACACTAATACAAGTGCAAAAGTGGTTTCCTGCACCAACACAAGTGCGAAAAGTGGTTTTTCAACACTAACACAAGTGCGAAAAGTCGTTTTTCAACACTATCACAAGTGCAAAAAGTGTTTTTTCCACACTAATACAAGTGCAAAAGTGGTTTCCTGTACCAACACAAGTGCGAAAAGTGGTTTTTCAACACCAACACAAGTGCGAAAAGTCGTTTGTCAACACTAACACAAGTGCGAAAAGTGGTTTTCCACACTAATACAAGTGCAAAAGTGGTTTCCTGCACCAACACAAGTACGAAAAGTGGTTTTTCAACACTAACACAAGTGCGAAAAGTGGTTTTTTCACACTAACACAAGTGCGAAAAGTGTTTTTTCCACACTAATACAAGTGCAAAAGTGGTTTCCTGCACCAACACAAGTGCGAAAAGTGGTTTTTCAACACTAACACAAGTGCGAAAAGTGCTTTTTCAACACTATCACAAGTGCAAAAAGTGTTTTTTCCACACTAATACAAGTGCAAAAGTGGTTTCCTGCACCAACACAAGTTCGAAAAGTGGTTTTTCAACACTAACACAAGTGCAAAAAGTGGTTTTTCAACACTAACACAAGTGCAAAAAGTGGTTTTTCCACACTAATACAAGTGCAAAAGTGGTTTCCTGCACCAACACAAGTGCGAAAAGTGGTTTTTCAACACTAACACAAGTGCAAAAAGTGGTTTTTCAACACTAACACAAGTGCGAAAAGTGGTTTTTCCACACAAATACAAGTGCAAAAGTGGTTTCCTGCACCAACACAAGTGCGAAAAGTGGTTTTTCAACACTAACACAAGTGCGAAAAGTGTTTTTTCAACACTAACACAAGTGCAAAAAGTGTTTTTTCTACTCTAATACAAGTGCAAAAGTGGTTTCCTGCACCAACACAAGTGCGAAAAGTGGTTTTTCAACACTAACACAAGTGCGAAAAGTGGTTTTTCAACACTAACACAAGTCCGAAAAGTGGTTTTTCAACACTAACACAAGTGCAAAAAGTGTTTTTTCCACACTAATACAAGTGCAAAAGTGGTTTCCTGCGCCAACACAAGTGCGAAAAGTGGTTTTTCAACACTAACACAAGTGCGAAAAGTGGTTTTTCAACACTAACACAAGTGCGAAAAGTGGTTTTTCAACGCTATCACAAGTGCAAAAAGTGTTTTTTCCACACTAATACAAGTGCAAAAGTGGTTTCCTGCACCAACACAAGTGCGAAAAGTGGTTTTTCAACACTAACACAAGTGCAAAAAGTGTTTTTTCTACTCTAATACAAGTGCAAAAGTGGTTTCCTGCACCAACACAAGTGCGAAAAGTGGTTTTTCAACACTAACACAAGTGCGAAAAGTGTTTTTTCAACACTAACACAAGTGTGAAAAGTGGTTTTTCAACACTAACACAAGTGCGAAAAGTGGTTTTTCCACACAAATACAAGTGCAAAAGTGGTTTCCTGCACCAACACTTTCGTTTGTGATCGTTTGTGATCGTTTGTGATCCAATAACTTTCGTTCTCTGTATTCCCAGTCTTTTCACCCATAGCCTACTTCCTTGTGTAAATCTCAACTCAAAAAAAAACAAAAAAACATTTCCTTCTCTGTTCTCATTCGTTTATTCATTCTTATTCGTTCGTTCGTTCTTCGACCACGTGTTTCTCCCCCATTTCCCCAGATAGTTTTCACTCATTAACCTTCAATGTTTACACTTTCCCCTCAAGTTATGTATTCCGTCATATTTTATAACACCTTTTTCTTCTTCTTCTTTAAAAGGCTGCTTTCGACTTGCTCACCAAATCAATTCATCCCAAAAAAAATATCCATCTCCTATAGTGCCTTTGTTCTACATTCCCTAAACTCTCCTGCACTCCATCCTCCATCCAGCGTCCTTAAACGTATTTTTAACTCGAAGGTCACAAGAAACTCATTTTGCAATAAATGTTCGTTTCCCATAAATCGTACACTTTCAAAAATCCAATCTCACCCCTCCCCTCCAAATCTTCCCCATAACCCCTCCCCTCCAAATCTTCCCCATCACCCCTCCCCTCCAAATCTTCCCCATCACCCATCCCTTTCAAATCTCCCCCCTTGCCCCCTCCCTCCTAAACTACTCCCTCACCCCTCCCCGCCAAGACGCCCCCTCGCCCCTCCCCTCCTAGACTCCTGCCTCACCCCTCCCCTCCAAATCTCCCCCATATCCCATCCCTTTCAAATCCCTCCCCTTGTCCCTTCCCTCCCAAACTCCCCCCTCACCCCTCCCCTTCAAATCTCCCCACCCTCATTGCTTCTCAATTTCCCCCCGCTCACTCCCCCTCCTCAAAGCGTCCTCCCCGCTTCTTCCCCCTTCAAACTCTCACCTCCATCTCCCCCAACCTTCTGCCTCGCTCTTCCCCCTCCTCAAATAACACCTCATTGTGGCTCACCCAATCACCATCAAACCTTTTGTCCGCCCCATCCTTCCCTTTCTCCGAGCTATTCTGAAATCTCTGACACACCTTCAACAGCTCTCCCTACCTCTTCCACCTCTTCCACATCTTACCCTACCCCTCCTCCCCCCTGTTCTGTATCTGATGCTCCCCCTTCCTCTTCATTAACGGTATGGACCTCAAACATCCGGGGCCTTCGTTCAAACTTAACTGATCTCTCCATACAGGTTGCTTCTGTCAAACCAGACGTGATCTGCTTAACAGAAACTTTCCTCCTTTATGATGTCTCTGATTCCATAGTATCTCTCCCGGGCTACTCCCTCCTCCGGTATGATAGACCTGAGCCTCGTCCTGGAGGCGGGGTTGCTATCTTTATCAAAAACTCTCTTCCTCACTCGCCCTGCACTGCACTCTCTCCACCTCACCCCCAGGAATACCTCTGGCTACGGCTTCCCCTTCGCTCCCACCTCTTGTTCATATGTGTGTTGTACCGTCCACCAAACAGTGATGACTCCATCTACATCTCGCTGTCTGATGATATGGACCAACTTCTATCTACTCATCCCAACTCTCTCTTCCTCATATGTGGTGATTTCAACTGTCATCATGCCAGTTGGCTGGGTGTGGGTACCTCTCTCACCAGCCATGGCTCCTCAGCAAAGGACTTCTGCGACTCACTGGGACTGACACAATCTGTCAATTTCCCGACCCGGATCTCAGTCAACGGAACATCTTCTCTTCTGGACTTGGTTATGACTAACTTCCCTGAAAATGTCTGCTGCTCTTCTTCTGCTCCGATCGGATCATCTGATCATGTCCTTGTTAAAGTGGACATCTCTCTGACCATCCTCAGGGAGCCTGCTCAGCGTCGACGAGTCTGGCATTTCACTCAGGCCAACTGGCACGGTCTTCAAGCAGCCATCAATCATCTGGACTGGTCTCCCATCTCTACCACCTCTGACATCAACTCATCCTGGGAATTCTTCCAAAGTAAATTGCTCTCTCTCATGCACAGATTTATCCCATCTCGTCTTCAGTTGTCATACCCTTCCTCCCGTCCATGGTACACGGAATCTTGTGGTGAGGCTGTTGCCCAGAAACAACTTGCCTTCGTCTCCTGGAAAGCAAATCCAACGGAAGGAAATCTCATTTCCTTTCACAAAGCCCGAAACAAGTGTGTGTCCACCCTCAGGAGAGCCAGGAAACAATATCTCTCCGTTCTCAAGACCGAACTCTCTTATCTGTCTCCCTCTTCCAAATCCTGGTGGCGTCTGGTCAAATCCGTTTCTGGTGTTTGTTCCCCCTCCATCCCCTCCCTTACCTCAAACGGCTACACAGCTGACTCCGCACGTGAAAAAGCTGAATGCCTCAACTCTGTGTTTGCCTCTAAATCTTGTGTCCCAAACCCATCCCTCTCTGTACCCACCATACCCAGTCGTACCCTGCTGCTCCTGGACTCCGTGTCCTTTCCTCCTGACAAGGTGGAAAAGTTTCTGTCAACCCTCGACTCTGATTCTGCAACTGGACCCGACGGCATCAGCCCACGGGTCCTAAAATCCTGCTCTGCTGCTCTATCTCACCCTCTCTCTGTTCTCTTCACCCTCTCTTTTGCTCAAGGTCAACTGCCATCTGCTTGGAAATCAGCCAACATCACCGCTTTGCACAAAAAAGGTGCAAAAACAGATCCTAGCAACTACAGACCAATCAGCCTTCTCCCAATTATCAGCAAAGTCATGGAATCCATCATTGCTTCTGATATGAAATCTTTCCTCTTCTCCAATGGCTTGATCTCTGATCATCAATTTGGTTTCAGACCAGGTCACTCTACTCGGGACATGCTGCTTCTGCTGTCTCAACAATGGATGGAGGTCCTCAATGCCAAACAGGAAATTAGAGCTGTCTCCCTCGACATATCACGTGCCTTCGACACGGTCTGGCACCCCGCTCTGCTCACCAAACTCTCCTCCTTTGGTATCCATGGAAATCTCCACGCATGGCTGGCGGACTTCCTCTCTAGTCGTCGTCAACGTGTGGCCCTGAATGGGTTTCTCTCATCTCCTCTTCCTGTTCAGGCTGGAGTTCCCCAAGGCAGTGTTCTGGGCCCCGTGCTTTTTCTGGTCTTCATCAATGATCTCTCTGACTCTCTCGAAAATCCTCTCTATCTCTTTGCTGATGACTCCACTCTCTGCCGCTCCATTCCTCTTCCCTCAGATCGGCAGTCTGCTGCCTCCTCACTCTCTGAAGACCTGGACAAAATCACAGACTGGTCAAACAAGTGGAACATGTCTTTCAATCCTGACAAATCTCACACTCTTACTATGTCTCTCCGAAAAGATCGACTGGACAACCCTCCCATCTACTTTCTCAACAATCCTCTCCAAGAAGTTCTGTCGCTCAAGATTTTGGGTCTCACTATCTGCCATGATCTTTCTTGGGAAAACCACATTTCCAAGCTGGCCTCCAAAGCCAGTCGCCGACTGGGCATCCTCCGTCGTGCGAAGTCCTTCCTCGGCACACCTGAGCTCCTCACCACATACAAGGCTTTCATCCGCAGCTCAATGGAATACTGTTCTCCCCTATGGGCCGGTGCTCCTGCCTCACACCTAGCTCGGCTTCACGCTGTTGAAACCAAAGCTTTCAGAATTATTGGAATCTCCCGCGATGAAGCTATCTCTGAGGGCCTTTCACTCACTCACCGCAGGCAGGTAGGTGGTCTTTCTGTCTTCTACCGACTCCTCTCCGGCCTTGCACCCCCAGCTCTCTCTGTGCTCTGTCCCCCAAATATTCCTACAGGTCGCACAAGATCTGCCAGCAACCCTCTGATGGTTAAACTGCCGAAATCTCGGCTCTCCGCTCACCTTCACTCTTTCATTCCTCTTTTCTCCCGCCTCTGGAACAAACTCCCTCACTCCCTTCAATCCCACTCCTCCCTCCAGGTCTTTAAAACAGCTGTTCACCACCATCTCTTATCTTCCCCCATCCAAAACCTTGATCTTTTCTACCCCCGCTAATTCACCCCAGATCCACCTTGTTTGAAATTCCAACTTCTTTCCTGGAAGTCCTGGCAGTGTCCATATGTTTTATACCTCTCCCACTGCCCCCTTCCCACGCCCCCCCCCCCCCAAAGCCCTCGCCCTCTCTCAGATCTCTCGATGTCTCCATGTCTCTCGGTCCCTGCTCTCAAATGTTGTGTTTGTGTCCTTCCCCCTCTCTCCCCATCTTGTCTACCGCTCCCTATGTTATATGTTTTATGTGTCGGTTTGTCTTTCTGTGTGATTAATGTTCGCTCTTTCACGAGCCTCGATATTGTATACAAAAAAAAAAAAAAAAAAAAAACACAAGTGCGAAAAGTGGTTTTTCAACACTAACACAAGTGCGAAAAGTGGTTTTTCAACACTAACACAAGTGCAAAAAGTGGTTTTTCCACACTAATACAAGTGCAAAAGTGGTTTCCTGCACCAACACAAGTGCGAAAAGTGGTTTTTCAACACTAACACAAGTGCAAAAAGTGTTTTTTCTACTCTAATACAAGTGCAAAAGTGGTTTCCTGCACCAACACAAGTGCGAAAAGTGGTTTTTCAACACTAACACAAGTGCGAAAAGTGGTTTTTCAACACTAACACAAGTGCAAAAAGTGTTTTTTCCACACTAATACAAGTGCAAAAGTGGTTTCCTGCACCAACACAAGTGCGAAAAGTGGTTTTTCAACACTAACACAAGTGCGAAAAGTGGTTTTTCAACACTAACACAAGTGCGAAAAGTGGTTTTTCAACGCTATCACAAGTGCAAAAAGTGTTTTTTCCACACTAATACAAGTGCAAAAAGTGGTTTTTCCACACTAATACAAGTGCAAAAGTGGTTTCCTGCACCAACACAAGTGCGAAAAGTGGTTTTTCAACACTAACACAAGTGCAAAAAGTGGTTTTTCAACACTAACACAAGTGCGAAAAGTGGTTTTTCCACACAAATACAAGTACAAAAGTGGTTTCCTGCACCAACACAAGTGCGAAAAGTGGTTTTTCAACACTAACACAAGTGCGAAAAGTGGTTTTTCAACACTAACACAAGTGCGAAAAGTGTTTTTTCCACACTAATACAAGTGCAAAAGTGGTTTCCTGTACCAACACAAGTGCGAAAAGTGGTTTTTCAACACCAACACAAGTGCGAAAAGTCGTTTGTAAACAATAACACAAGTGCGAAAAGTGGTTTTCCACAATAATACAAGTGCAAAAGTGGTTTCCTGCACCAACACAAGTACGAAAAGTGGTTTTTCAACACTAACACAAGTGCGAAAAGTGGTTTTTTCACACTGACACAAGTGCGAAAAGTGTTTTTTCCACACTAATACAAGTGCAAAAGTGGTTTCCTGCACCAACACAAGTGCGAAAAGTGGTTTTTCAACACTAACACAAGTGCGAAAAGTGGTTTTTCAACACTATCACAAGTGCAAAAAGTGTTTTTTCCACACTAATACAAGTGCAAAAGTGGTTTCCTGCACCAACACAAGTTCGAAAAGTGGTTTTTCAACACTAACACAAGTGCAAAAAGTGGTTTTTCAACACTAACACAAGTGCAAAAAGTGGTTTTTCCACACTAATACAAGTGCAAAAGTGGTTTCCTGCACCAACACAAGTGCGAAAAGTGGTTTTTCAACACTAACACAAGTGCAAAAAGTGGCTTTTCAACACTAACACAAGTGCGAAAAGTGGTTTTTCCACACAAATACAAGTGCAAAAGTGGTTTCCTGCACCAACACAAGTGCGAAAAGTGGTTTTTCAACACTAACACAAGTGCGAAAAGTGTTTTTTCAACACTAACACAAGTGCAAAAAGTGTTTTTTCTACTCTAATACAAGTGCAAAAGTGGTTTCCTGCACCAACACAAGTGCGAAAAGTGGTTTTTCAACACTAACACAAGTGCGAAAAGTGGTTTTTCAACACTAACACAAGTGCAAAAAGTGTTTTTTCTACTCTAATACAAGTGCAAAAGTGGTTTCCTGCACCAACACAAGTGCGAAAAGTGTTTTTTCAACACTAACACAAGTGCGAAAAGTGGTTTTCAACACTAACACAAGTGCGAAAAGTGGTTTTTCAACACTAACACAAGTGCAAAAAGTGGTTTTTCCACACTAATACAAGTGCAAAAGTGGTTACCTGCACCAACACAAGTGTGAAAAGTGGTTTTTCAACACTAACACAAGTGCGAAAAGTGGTTTTTCCACACTAATACAAGTGCAAAAGTGGTTTCCTGCACCAACACAAGTGCGAAAAGTGGTTTTTCAACACTAACACAAGTGCGAAAAGTGGTTTTTCAACACTATCACAAGTGCAAAAAGTGGTTTTTCAACACTAACACAAGTGCGAAAAGTAGTTTTCCAACACTAACACAAGTGCGAAAAGTGGTTTTTCAACACTAACACAAGTGCAAAAAGTGGTTTTTCCACACTAATACAAGTGCAAAAGTGGTTTACTGCACCAACACAAGTGCGAAAAGGGGTTTTTCAACACTAACACAAGTGCAAAAAGTGGTTTTTCAACACTAACACAAGTGCGAAAAGTGGTTTTTCCACACAAATACAAGTGCAAAAGTGGTTTCCTGCACCAACACAAGTGCGAAAAGTGGTTTTTCAACACTAACACAAGTGCGAAAAGTGGTTTTTCAACACTAACACAAGTGGGAAAAGTGTTTTTTCCACACTAATACAAGTGAAAAAGTGGTTTCCTGCACCAACACAAGTGCGAAAAGTGGTTTTTCAACACTAAAACAAGTGCAAAAGGGGTATCCTGCACCAACACAAGAGCGAAAAGTGGTTTTTCAACACTAACACAAGTGCAAAAAGTGGTTTTTCCACACTAATACAAGTGCAAAAGTGGTTTCCTGCACCAACACAAGTGCGAAAAGTGGTTTTTCAACACTAAAACAAGTGCAAAAGTGGTATCCTGCACCAACACAAGTGCGAAAAGTGGTTTTTCAACACTAACACAAGTGCAAAAGTGGTATCCTGCACCAACACAAGTGCGAAAAGTGGTTTTTCAACACTAACACAAGTGCGAAAAGTGGTTTTTCCACACTAATACAAGTGCAAAAGTGGTTTCCTGCACCAACACAAGTGCGAAAAGTGGTTTTTCAACACTAACACAAGTGCAAAAAGTGGTTTTTCAACACTATCACAAGTGCAAAAAGTGTTTTTTCCACACTAATGCAAGTGCAAAAGTGGTTTCCTGCACCAACACAAGTGCGAAAAGTGGTTTTTCAACACTAACACAAGTGCGAAAAGTGGTTTGTCAACACTAACACAAGTGCGAAAAGTGGTTTTTCCACACTAATACAAGTGCAAAAGTGGTTTCCTGCACCAACACAAGTGCGAAAAGTGGTTTTTCAACACTAACACAAGTGCGAAAAGTGGTTTTTCAACACTATCACAAGTGCAAAAAGTGTTTTTTCCACACTAATACAAGTGCAAAAGTGGTTTCCTGTACCAACACAAGTGCGAAAAGTGGTTTTTCAACACCAACACAAGTGCGAAAAGTCGTTTGTCAACACTAACACAAGTGCGAAAAGTGGTTTTCCACACTAATACAAGTGCAAAAGTGGTTTCCTGCACCAACACAAGTACGAAAAGTGGTTTTTCAACACTAACACAAGTGCGAAAAGTGGTTTTTTCACACTAACACAAGTGCGAAAAGTGTTTTTTCCACACTAATACAAGTGCAAAAGTGGTTTCCTGCACCAACACAAGTGCGAAAAGTGGTTTTTCAACACTAACACAAGTGCGAAAAGTGTTTTTTCCACACTAATACAAGTGCAAAAGTGGTTTCCTGCACCAACACAAGTTCGAAAAGTGGTTTTTCAACACTAACACAAGTGCAAAAAGTGGTTTTTCAACACTAACACAAGTGCAAAAAGTGGTTTTTCCACACTAATACAAGTGCAAAAGTGGTTTCCTGCACCAACACAAGTGCGAAAAGTGGTTTTTCAACACTAACACAAGTGCAAAAAGTGGTTTTTCAACACTAACACAAGTGCGAAAAGTGGTTTTTCCACACAAATACAAGTGCAAAAGTGGTTTCCTGCACCAACACAAGTGCGAAAAGTGGTTTTTCAACACTAACACAAGTGCGAAAAGTGTTTTTTCAACACTAACACAAGTGCAAAAAGTGTTTTTTCGACTCTAATACAAGTCCGAAAAGTGGTTTTTCAACACTAACACAAGTGCGAAAAGTGGTTTTTCAACACTAACACAAGTGCGAAAAGTGGTTTTTCAACACTAACACAAGTCCGAAAAGTGGTTTTTCAACACTAACACAAGTGCAAAAAGTGTTTTTTCCACACTAATACAAGTGCAAAAGTGGTTTCCTGCGCCAACACAAGTGCGAAAAGTGGTTTTTCAACACTAACACAAGTGCGAAAAGTGGTTTTTCAACACTAACACAAGTGCGAAAAGTGGTTTTTCAACGCTATCACAAGTGCAAAAAGTGTTTTTTCCACACTAATACAAGTGCAAAAGTGGTTTCCTGCACCAACACAAGTGCGAAAAGTGGTTTTTCAACACTAACACAAGTGCAAAAAGTGTTTTTTCTACTCTAATACAAGTGCAAAAGTGGTTTCCTGCACCAACACAAGTGCGAAAAGTGGTTTTTCAACACTAACACAAGTGCGAAAAGTGTTTTTTCAACACTAACACAAGTGTGAAAAGTGGTTTTTCAACACTAACACAAGTGCGAAAAGTGGTTTTTCCACACAAATACAAGTGCAAAAGTGGTTTCCTGCACCAACACAAGTGCGAAAAGTGGTTTTTCAACACTAACACAAGTGCGAAAAGTGGTTTTTCAACACTAACACAAGTGCAAAAAGTGGTTTTTCCACACTAATACAAGTGCAAAAGTGGTTTCCTGCACCAACACAAGTGCGAAAAGTGGTTTTTCAACACTAACACAAGTGCAAAAAGTGTTTTTTCTACTCTAATACAAGTGCAAAAGTGGTTTCCTGCACCAACACAAGTGCGAAAAGTGGTTTTTCAACACTAACACAAGTGCGAAAAGTGGTTTTTCAACACTAACACAAGTCCGAAAAGTGGTTTTTCAACACTAACACAAGTGCAAAAAGTGTTTTTTCCACACTATTACAAGTGCAAAAGTGGTTTCCTGCACCAACACAAGTGCGAAAAGTGGTTTTTCAACACTAACACAAGTGCGAAAAGTGGTTTTTCAACACTAACACAAGTGCGAAAAGTGGTTTTTCAACGCTATCACAAGTGCAAAAAGTGTTTTTTCCACACTAATACAAGTGCAAAAAGTGTTTTTTCCACACTAATACAAGTGCAAAAGTGGTTTCCTGCACCAACACAAGTGCGAAAAGTGGTTTTTCAACACTAACACAAGTGCGAAAAGTGGTTTTTCAACACTAACACAAGTGCGAAAAGTGGTTTTTCAACACTATCACAAGTGCAAAAATTGTTTTTTCCACACTAATACAAGTGCAAAAGTGGTTTCCTGCACCAACACAAGTGCGAAAAGTGGTTTTTCAACACTAACACAAGTGCAAAAAGTGGTTTTTCAACACTAACACAAGTGCAAAAAGTGGTTTTTCCACACTAATACAAGTGCAAAAGTGGTTTCCTGCACCAACACAAGTGCGAAAAGTGGTTTTTCAACACTAACACAAGTGCAAAAAGTGGTTTTTCAACACTAACACAAGTGCGAAAAGTGGTTTTTCCACACAAATACAAGTGCAAAAGTGGTTTCCTGCACCAACACAAGTGCGAAAAGTGGTTTTTCAACACTAACACAAGTGCGAAAAGTGGTTTTTCAACACTATCACAAGTGCAAAAAGTGTTTTTTCCACACTAATACAAGTGCAAAAGTGGTTTCCTGCACCAACACAAGTTCGAAAAGTGGTTTTTCAACACTAACACAAGTGCAAAAAGTGGTTTTTCAACACTAACACAAGTGCAAAAAGTGGTTTTTCCACACTAATACAAGTGCAAAAGTGGTTTCCTGCACCAACACAAGTGCGAAAAGTGGTTTTTCAACACTAACACAAGTGCAAAAAGTGGTTTTTCAACACTAACACAAGTGCGAAAAGTGGTTTTTCCACACAAATACAAGTGCAAAAGTGGTTTCCTGCACCAACACAAGTGCGAAAAGTGGTTTTTCAACACTAACACAAGTGCGAAAAGTGTTTTTTCAACACTAACACAAGTGCAAAAAGTGTTTTTTCTACTCTAATACAAGTGCAAAAGTGGTTTCCTGCACCAACACAAGTGCGAAAAGTGGTTTTTCAACACTAACACAAGTGCGAAAAGTGGTTTTTCAACACTAACACAAGTCCGAAAAGTGGTTTTTCAACACTAACACAAGTGCAAAAAGTGTTTTTTCCACACTAATACAAGTGCAAAAGTGGTTTCCTGCGCCAACACAAGTGCGAAAAGTGGTTTTTCAACACTAACACAAGTGCGAAAAGTGGTTTTTCAACACTAACACAAGTGCGAAAAGTGGTTTTTCAACGCTATCACAAGTGCAAAAAGTGTTTTTTCCACACTAATACAAGTGCAAAAGTGGTTTCCTGCACCAACACAAGTGCGAAAAGTGGTTTTTCAACACTAACACAAGTGCAAAAAGTGTTTTTTCTACTCTAATACAAGTGCAAAAGTGGTTTCCTGCACCAACACAAGTGCGAAAAGTGGTTTTTCAACACTAACACAAGTGCGAAAAGTGGTTTTTCCACACTAATACAAGTGCAAAAGTGGTTTCCTGCACCAACACAAGTGCGAAAAGTGGTTTTTCAACACTAACACAAGTGCAAAAAGTGGTTTTTCAACACTATCACAAGTGCAAAAAGTGTTTTTTCCACACTAATGCAAGTGCAAAAGTGGTTTCCTGCACCAACACAAGTGCGAAAAGTGGTTTTTCAACACTAACACAAGTGCGAAAAGTGGTTTTTCCACACAAATACAAGTGCAAAAGTGGTTTCCTGCACCAACACAAGTGCGAAAAGTGGTTTTTCAACACTAACACAAGTGCGAAAAGTGTTTTTTCAACACTAACACAAGTGCAAAAAGTGTTTTTTCTACTCTAATACAAGTGCAAAAGTGGTTTCCTGCACCAACACAAGTGCGAAAAGTGGTTTTTCAACACTAACACAAGTGCGAAAAGTGGTTTTTCAACACTAACACAAGTCCGAAAAGTGGTTTTTCAACACTAACACAAGTGCAAAAAGTGTTTTTTCCACACTAATACAAGTGCAAAAGTGGTTTCCTGCGCCAACACAAGTGCGAAAAGTGGTTTTTCAACACTAACACAAGTGCGAAAAGTGGTTTTTCAACACTAACACAAGTGCGAAAAGTGGTTTTTCAACGCTATCACAAGTGCAAAAAGTGTTTTTTCCACACTAATACAAGTGCAAAAGTGGTTTCCTGCACCAACACAAGTGCGAAAAGTGGTTTTTCAACACTAACACAAGTGCAAAAAGTGTTTTTTCTACTCTAATACAAGTGCAAAAGTGGTTTCCTGCACCAACACAAGTGCGAAAAGTGGTTTTTCAACACTAACACAAGTGCGAAAAGTGGTTTTTCCACACTAATACAAGTGCAAAAGTGGTTTCCTGCACCAACACAAGTGCGAAAAGTGGTTTTTCAACACTAACACAAGTGCAAAAAGTGGTTTTTCAACACTATCACAAGTGCAAAAAGTGTTTTTTCCACACTAATGCAAGTGCAAAAGTGGTTTCCTGCACCAACACAAGTGCGAAAAGTGGTTTTTCAACACTAACACAAGTGCGAAAAGTGGTTTTTCAACACTAACACAAGTGCGAAAAGTGGTTTTTCAACGCTATCACAAGTGCAAAAAGTGTTTTTTCCACACTAATACAAGTGCAAAAGTGGTTTCCTGCACCAACACAAGTGCGAAAAGTGTTTTTTCAACACTAACACAAGTGCAAAAAGTGTTTTTTCAACACTAACACAAGTGCGAAAAGTGGTTTTTCAACACTAACACAAGTGCGAAAAGTGGTTTTTCAACACTAACACAAGTGCGAAAAGTGGTTTTTCAACACTAACACAAGTGCAAAAAGTGTTTTTTCTACTCTAATACAAGTGCAAAAGTGGTTTCCTGCACCAACACAAGTGCGAAAAGTGGTTTTTCAACACTAACACAAGTGCGAAAAGTGTTTTTTCAACACTAACACAAGTGTGAAAAGTGGTTTTTCAACACTAACACAAGTGCGAAAAGTGGTTTTTCCACACAAATACAAGTGCAAAAGTGGTTTCCTGCACCAACACAAGTGCGAAAAGTGGTTTTTCAACACTAACACAAGTGCGAAAAGTGGTTTTTCAACACTAACACAAGTGCAAAAAGTGGTTTTTCCACACTAATACAAGTGCAAAAGTGGTTACCTGCACCAACACAAGTGTGAAAATTGGTTTTTCAACACTAACACAAGTGCGAAAAGTGGTTTTTCCACACTAATACAAGTGCAAAAGTGGTTTCCTGCACCAACACAAGTGCGAAAAGTGGTTTTTCAACACTAACACAAGTGCGAAAAGTGGTTTTTCAACACTATCACAAGTGCAAAAAGTGGTTTTTCAACACTAACACAAGTGCGAAAAGTGGTTTTTCAACACTAACACAAGTGCGAAAAGTGGTTTTTCAACACTAACACAAGTGCAAAAAGTGGTTTTTCCACACTAATACAAGTGCAAAAGTGGTTTACTGCACCAACACAAGTGCGAAAAGGGGTTTTTCAACACTAACACAAGTGCAAAAAGTGGTTTTTCAACACTAACACAAGTGCGAAAAGTGGTTTTTCCACACAAATACAAGTGCAAAAGTGGTTTCCTGCACCAACACAAGTGCGAAAAGTGGTTTTTCAACACTAACACAAGTGCGAAAAGTGGTTTTTCAACACTAACACAAGTGGGAAAAGTGTTTTTTCCACACTAATACAAGTGCAAAAGTGGTTTCCTGCACCAACACAAGTGCGAAAAGTGGTTTTTCAACACTAAAACAAGTGCAAAAGGGGTATCCTGCACCAACACAAGTGCGAAAAGTGGTTTTTCAACACTAACACAAGTGCAAAAAGTGGTTTTTCCACACTAATACAAGTGCAAAAGTGGTTTCCTGCACCAACACAAGTGGGAAAAGTGGTTTTTCAACACTAAAACAAGTGCAAAAGTGGTATCCTGCACCAACACAAGTGCGAAAAGTGGTTTTTCAACACTAACACAAGTGCAAAAGTGGTATCCTGCACCAACACAAGTGCGAAAAGTGGTTTTTCAACACTAACACAAGTGCGAAAAGTGGTTTTTCCACACTAATACAAGTGCAAAAGTGGTTTCCTGCACCAACACAAGTGCGAAAAGTGGTTTTTCAACACTAACACAAGTGCAAAAAGTGGTTTTTCAACACTATCACAAGTGCAAAAAGTGTTTTTTCCACACTAATGCAAGTGCAAAAGTGGTTTCCTGCACCAACACAAGTGCGAAAAGTGGTTTTTCAACACTAACACAAGTGCGAAAAGTGGTTTGTCAACACTAACACAAGTGCGAAAAGTGGTTTTTCCACACTAATACAAGTGCAAAAGTGGTTTCCTGCACCAACACAAGTGCGAAAAGTGGTTTTTCAACACTAACACAAGTGCGAAAAGTGGTTTTTCAACACTATCACAAGTGCAAAAAGTGTTTTTTCCACACTAATACAAGTGCAAAAGTGGTTTCCTGTACCAACACAAGTGCGAAAAGTGGTTTTTCAACACCAACACAAGTGCGAAAAGTCGTTTGTCAACACTAACACAAGTGCGAAAAGTGGTTTTCCACACTAATACAAGTGCAAAAGTGGTTTCCTGCACCAACACAAGTACGAAAAGTGGTTTTTCAACACTAACACAAGTGCGAAAAGTGGTTTTTTCACACTAACACAAGTGCGAAAAGTGTTTTTTCCACACTAATACAAGTGCAAAAGTGGTTTCCTGCACCAACACAAGTGCGAAAAGTGGTTTTTCAACACTAACACAAGTGCGAAAAGTGGTTTTTCAACACTATCACAAGTGCAAAAAGTGTTTTTTCCACACTAATACAAGTGCAAAAGTGGTTTCCTGCACCAACACAAGTTCAAAAAGTGGTTTTTCAACACTAACACAAGTGCAAAAAGTGGTTTTTCAACACTAACACAAGTGCAAAAAGTGGTTTTTCCACACTAATACAAGTGCAAAAGTGGTTTCCTGCACCAACACAAGTGCGAAAAGTGGTTTTTCAACACTAACACAAGTGCAAAAAGTGGCTTTTCAACACTAACACAAGTGCGAAAAGTGGTTTTTCCACACAAATACAAGTGCAAAAGTGGTTTCCTGCACCAACACAAGTGCGAAAAGTGGTTTTTCAACACTAACACAAGTGCGAAAAGTGTTTTTTCAACACTAACACAAGTGCAAAAAGTGTTTTTTCTACTCTAATACAAGTGCAAAAGTGGTTTCCTGCACCAACACAAGTGCGAAAAGTGGTTTTTCAACACTAACACAAGTGCGAAAAGTGGTTTTTCAACACTAACACAAGTGCAAAAAGTGTTTTTTCTACTCTAATACAAGTGCAAAAGTGGTTTCCTGCACCAACACAAGTGCGAAAAGTGTTTTTTCAACACTAACACAAGTGCGAAAAGTGGTTTTTCAACACTAACACAAGTGCGAAAAGTGGTTTTTCAACACTAACACAAGTGCAAAAAGTGGTTTTTCCACACTAATACAAGTGCAAAAGTGGTTACCTGCACCAACACAAGTGTGAAAAGTGGTTTTTCAACACTAACACAAGTGCGAAAAGTGGTTTTTCCACACTAATACAAGTGCAAAAGTGGTTTCCTGCACCAACACAAGTGCGAAAAGTGGTTTTTCAACACTAACACAAGTGCGAAAAGTGGTTTTTCAACACTATCACAAGTGCAAAAAGTGGTTTTTCAACACTAACACAAGTGCGAAAAGTGGTTTTCCAACACTAACACAAGTGCGAAAAGTGGTTTTTCAACACTAACACAAGTGCAAAAAGTGGTTTTTCCACACTAATACAAGTGCAAAAGTGGTTTACTGCACCAACACAAGTGCGAAAAGGGGTTTTTCAACACTAACACAAGTGCAAAAAGTGGTTTTTCAACACTAACACAAGTGCGAAAAGTGGTTTTTCCACACAAATACAAGTGCAAAAGTGGTTTCCTGCACCAACACAAGTGCGAAAAGTGGTTTTTCAACACTAACACAAGTGCGAAAAGTGGTTTTTCAACACTAACACAAGTGGGAAAAGTGTTTTTTCCACACTAATACAAGTGAAAAAGTGGTTTCCTGCACCAACACAAGTGCGAAAAGTGGTTTTTCAACACTAAAACAAGTGCAAAAGGGGTATCCTGCACCAACACAAGTGCGAAAAGTGGTTTTTCAACACTAACACAAGTGCAAAAAGTGGTTTTTCCACACTAATACAAGTGCAAAAGTGGTTTCCTGCACCAACACAAGTGCGAAAAGTGGTTTTTCAACACTAAAACAAGTGCAAAAGTGGTATCCTGCACCAACAGAAGTGCGAAAAGTGGTTTTTCAACACTAATACAAGTGCAAAAGTGGTATCCTGCACCAACACAAGTGCGAAAAGTGGTTTTTCAATACTAACACAAGTGCAAAAGTGGTATCCTGCACCAACAGAAGTGCGAAAAGTGGTTTTTCAACACTAACACAAGTGCGAAAAGTGGTTTTTCCACACTAATACAAGTGCAAAAGTGGTTTCCTGCACCAACACAAGTGCGAAAAGTGGTTTTTCAACACTAACACAAGTGCAAAAAGTGGTTTTTCAACACTATCACAAGTGCAAAAAGTGTTTTTTCCACACTAATGCAAGTGCAAAAGTGGTTTCCTGCACCAACACAAGTGCGAAAAGTGGTTTTTCAACACTAACACAAGTGCAAAAGTGGTATCCTGCACCAACACAAGTGCGAAAAGTGGTTTTTCAACACTAACACAAGTGCGAAAAGTGGTTTTTCCACACTAATACAAGTGCAAAAGTGGTTTCCTGCACCAACACAAGTGCGAAAAGTGGTTTTTCAACACTAACACAAGTGCAAAAAGTGGTTTTTCAACACTATCACAAGTGCAAAAAGTGTTTTTTCCACACTAATGCAAGTGCAAAAGTGGTTTCCTGCACCAACACAAGTTCGAAAAGTGGTTTTTCAACACTAACACAAGTGCAAAAAGTGGTTTTTCAACACTAACACAAGTGCGAAAAGTGGTTTTTCCACACAAATACAAGTGCAAAAGTGGTTTCCTGCACCAACACAAGTGCGAAAAGTGGTTTTTCAACACTAACACAAGTGCGAAAAGTGTTTTTTCAACACTAACACAAGTGCAAAAAGTGTTTTTTCGACTCTAATACAAGTGCAAAAGTGGTTTCCTGCACCAACACAAGTGCGAAAAGTGGTTTTTCAACACTAACACAAGTGCGAAAAGTGGTTTTTCAACACTAACACAAGTCCGAAAAGTGGTTTTTCAACACTAACACAAGTGCAAAAAGTGTTTTTTCCACACTAATACAAGTGCAAAAGTGGTTTCCTGCGCCAACACAAGTGCGAAAAGTGGTTTTTCAACACTAACACAAGTGCGAAAAGTGGTTTTTCAACACTAACACAAGTGCGAAAAGTGGTTTTTCAACGCTATCACAAGTGCAAAAAGTGTTTTTTCCACACTAATACAAGTGCAAAAGTGGTTTCCTGCACCAACACAAGTGCGAAAAGTGGTTTTTCAACACTAACACAAGTGCAAAAAGTGTTTTTTCTACTCTAATACAAGTGCAAAAGTGGTTTCCTGCACCAACACAAGTGCGAAAAGTGGTTTTTCAACACTAACACAAGTGCGAAAAGTGTTTTTTCAACACTAACACAAGTGTGAAAAGTGGTTTTTCAACACTAACACAAGTGCGAAAAGTGGTTTTTCCACACAAATACAAGTGCAAAAGTGGTTTCCTGCACCAACACAAGTGCGAAAAGTGGTTTTTCAACACTAACACAAGTGCGAAAAGTGGTTTTTCAACACTAACACAAGTGCAAAAAGTGGTTTTTCCACACTAATACAAGTGCAAAAGTGGTTTCCTGCACCAACACAAGTGCGAAAAGTGGTTTTTCAACACTAACACAAGTGCAAAAAGTGTTTTTTCTACTCTAATACAAGTGCAAAAGTGGTTTCCTGCACCAACACAAGTGCGAAAAGTGGTTTTTCAACACTAACACAAGTGCGAAAAGTGGTTTTTCAACACTAACACAAGTCCGAAAAGTGGTTTTTCAACACTAACACAAGTGCAAAAAGTGTTTTTTCCACACTAATACAAGTGCAAAAGTGGTTTCCTGCACCAACACAAGTGCGAAAAGTGGTTTTTCAACACTAACACAAGTGCGAAAAGTGGTTTTTCAACACTAACACAAGTGCGAAAAGTGGTTTTTCAACGCTATCACAAGTGCAAAAAGTGTTTTTTCCACACTAATACAAGTGCAAAAAGTGTTTTTTCCACACTAATACAAGTGCAAAAGTGGTTTCCTGCACCAACACAAGTGCGAAAAGTGGTTTTTCAACACTAAACACAAGTGCGAAAAGTGGGGGTTTTTCAACACTAACACAAGTGCGAAAAGTGGTTTTTCAACACTATCACAAGTGCAAAAATTGTTTTTTCCACACTAATACAAGTGCAAAAGTGTTTCCTGCACCAACACAAGTGCGAAAAGTGGTTTTTCAACACTAACACAAGTGCAAAAAGTGGTTTTTCAACACTAACACAAGTGCAAAAAGTGGTTTTTTCCACACTAATACAAGTGCAAAAGTGGTTTCCTGCACCAACACAAGTGCGAAAAGTGGTTTTTCAACACTACCACAAGTGCAAAAAGTGGTTTTTCAACACTAACACAAGTGCGAAAAGTGGTTTTTCCACACAAATACAAGTGCAAAAGTGGTTTCCTGCACCAACACAAGTGCGAAAAGTGGTTTTTCAACACTAACACAAGTGCGAAAAGTGGTTTTTCAACACTATCACAAGTGCAAAAAGTGTTTTTTCCACACTAATACAAGTGCAAAAGTGGTTTCCTGCACCAACACAAGTTCGAATAGTGGTTTTTCAACACTAACACAAGTGCAAAAAGTGTTTTTCAACACTAACACAAGTGCAAAAAGTGGTTTTTCCACACTAATACAAGTGCAAAAGTGGTTTCCTGCACCAACACAAGTGCGAAAAGTGGTTTTTCAACACTAACACAAGTGCAAAAAGTGGTTTTTCAACACTAACACAAGTGCGAAAAGTGGTTTTTCCACACAAATACAAGTGCAAAAGTGGTTTCCTGCACCAGACACAAGTGCGAAAAGTGGTTTTTCAACACTAACACAAGTGCGAAAAGTGTTTTTTTCAACACTAACACAAGTGCAAAAAGTGTTTTTCTACTCTAATACAAGTGCAAAAGTGGTTTCCTGCACCAACACAAGTGCGAAAAGTGGTTTTTCAACACTAACACAAGTGCGAAAGTGTTTTTCAACACTAACACAAGTCCGAAAAGTGGTTTTTCAACACTAACACAAGTGCAAAAAGTGTTTTTTCCACACTAATACAAGTGCAAAAGTGGTTTCCTGCGCCAACACAAGTGCGAAAAGTGGTTTTTCAACACTAACACAAGTGCGAAAAGTGGTTTTTCAACACTAACACAAGTGCGAAAAGTGGTTTTTCAACGCTATCACAAGTGCAAAAAGTGTTTTTTCCACACTAATACAAGTGCAAAAGTGGTTTCCTGCACCAACACAAGTGCGAAAAGTGGTTTTTCAACACTAACACAAGTGCAAAAAGTGTTTTTTCTACTCTAATACAAGTGCAAAAGTGGTTTCCTGCACCAACACAAGTGCGAAAAGTGGTTTTTCAACACTAACACAAGTGCGAAAAGTGGTTTTTCCACACTAATACAAGTGCAAAAGTGGTTTCCTGCACCAACACAAGTGCGAAAAGTGGTTTTTCAACACTAACACAAGTGCAAAAAGTGGTTTTTCAACACTATCACAAGTGCAAAAAGTGTTTTTTCCACACTAATGCAAGTGCAAAAGTGGTTTCCTGCACCAACACAAGTGCGAAAAGTGGTTTTTCAACACTAACACAAGTGCGAAAAGTGGTTTTTCAACACTAACACAAGTGCGAAAAGTGGTTTTTCAACGCTATCACAAGTGCAAAAAGTGTTTTTTCCACACTAATACAAGTGCAAAAGTGGTTTCCTGCACCAACACAAGTGCGAAAAGTGGTTTTTCAACACTAACACAAGTGCAAAAAGTGTTTTTTCTACTCTAATACAAGTGCAAAAGTGGTTTCCTGCACCAACACAAGTGCGAAAAGTGGTTTTTCAACACTAACACAAGTGCGAAAAGTGTTTTTTCAACACTAACACAAGTGTGAAAAGTGGTTTTTCAACACTAACACAAGTGCGAAAAGTGGTTTTTCCACACAAATACAAGTGCAAAAGTGGTTTCCTGCACCAACACAAGTGCGAAAAGTGGTTTTTCAACACTAACACAAGTGCGAAAAGTGGTTTTTCAACACTAACACAAGTGCAAAAAGTGGTTTTTCCACACTAATACAAGTGCAAAAGTGGTTACCTGCACCAACACAAGTGTGAAAATTGGTTTTTCAACACTAACACAAGTGCGAAAAGTGGTTTTTCCACACTAATACAAGTGCAAAAGTGGTTTCCTGCACCAACACAAGTGCGAAAAGTGGTTTTTCAACACTAACACAAGTGCGAAAAGTGGTTTTTCAACACTATCACAAGTGCAAAAAGTGGTTTTTCAACACTAACACAAGTGCGAAAAGTGGTTTTTCAACACTAACACAAGTGCGAAAAGTGGTTTTTCAACACTAACACAAGTGCAAAAAGTGGTTTTTCCACACTAATACAAGTGCAAAAGTGGTTTACTGCACCAACACAAGTGCGAAAAGGGGTTTTTCAACACTAACACAAGTGCAAAAAGTGGTTTTTCAACACTAACACAAGTGCGAAAAGTGGTTTTTCCACACAAATACAAGTGCAAAAGTGGTTTCCTGCACCAACACAAGTGCGAAAAGTGGTTTTTCAACACTAACACAAGTGCGAAAAGTGGTTTTTCAACACTAACACAAGTGGGAAAAGTGTTTTTTCCACACTAATACAAGTGCAAAAGTGGTTTCCTGCACCAACACAAGTGCGAAAAGTGGTTTTTCAACACTAAAACAAGTGCAAAAGGGGTATCCTGCACCAACACAAGAGCGAAAAGTGGTTTTTCAACACTAACACAAGTGCAAAAAGTGGTTTTTCCACACTAATACAAGTGCAAAAGTGGTTTCCTGCACCAACACAAGTGCGAAAAGTGGTTTTTCAACACTAAAACAAGTGCAAAAGTGGTATCCTGCACCAACACAAGTGCGAAAAGTGGTTTTTCAACACTAACACAAGTGCAAAAGTGGTATCCTGCACCAACACAAGTGCGAAAAGTGGTTTTTCAACACTAACACAAGTGCGAAAAGTGGTTTTTCCACACTAATACAAGTGCAAAAGTGGTTTCCTGCACCAACACAAGTGCGAAAAGTGGTTTTTCAACACTAACACAAGTGCAAAAAGTGGTTTTTCAACACTATCACAAGTGCAAAAAGTGTTTTTTCCACACTAATGCAAGTGCAAAAGTGGTTTCCTGCACCAACACAAGTGCGAAAAGTGGTTTTTCAACACTAACACAAGTGCGAAAAGTGGTTTGTCAACACTAACACAAGTGCGAAAAGTGGTTTTTCCACACTAATACAAGTGCAAAAGTGGTTTCCTGCACCAACACAAGTGCGAAAAGTGGTTTTTCAACACTAACACAAGTGCGAAAAGTGGTTTTTCAACACTATCACAAGTGCAAAAAGTGTTTTTTCCACACTAATACAAGTGCAAAAGTGGTTTCCTGTACCAACACAAGTGCGAAAAGTGGTTTTTCAACACCAACACAAGTGCGAAAAGTCGTTTGTCAACACTAACACAAGTGCGAAAAGTGGTTTTCCACACTAATACAAGTGCAAAAGTGGTTTCCTGCACCAACACAAGTACGAAAAGTGGTTTTTCAACACTAACACAAGTGCGAAAAGTGGTTTTTTCACACTGACACAAGTGCGAAAAGTGTTTTTTCCACACTAATACAAGTGCAAAAGTGGATTCCTGCACCAACACAAGTGCGAAAAGTGGTTTTTCAACACTAACACAAGTGCGAAAAGTGGTTTTTCAACACTATCACAAGTGCAAAAAGTGTTTTTTCCACACTAATACAAGTGCAAAAGTGGTTTCCTGCACCAACACAAGTTCGAAAAGTGGTTTTTCAACACTAACACAAGTGCAAAAAGTGGTTTTTCAACACTAACACAAGTGCAAAAAGTGGTTTTTCCACACTAATACAAGTGCAAAAGTGGTTTCCTGCACCAACACAAGTGCGAAAAGTGGTTTTTCAACACTAACACAAGTGCAAAAAGTGGCTTTTCAACACTAACACAAGTGCGAAAAGTGGTTTTTCCACACAAATACAAGTGCAAAAGTGGTTTCCTGCACCAACACAAGTGCGAAAAGTGGTTTTTCAACACTAACACAAGTGCGAAAAGTGTTTTTTCAACACTAACACAAGTGCAAAAAGTGTTTTTTCTACTCTAATACAAGTGCAAAAGTGGTTTCCTGCACCAACACAAGTGCGAAAAGTGGTTTTTCAACACTAACACAAGTGCGAAAAGTGGTTTTTCAACACTAACACAAGTGCAAAAAGTGTTTTTTCTACTCTAATACAAGTGCAAAAGTGGTTTCCTGCACCAACACAAGTGCGAAAAGTGTTTTTCAACACTAACACAAGTGCGAAAAGTGGTTTTTCAACACTAACACAAGTGCGAAAAGTGGTTTTTCAACACTAACACAAGTGCAAAAAGTGGTTTTTCCACACTAATACAAGTGCAAAAGTGGTTACCTGCACCAACACAAGTGTGAAAAGTGGTTTTTCAACACTAACACAAGTGCGAAAAGTGGTTTTTCCACACTAATACAAGTGCAAAAGTGGTTTCCTGCACCAACACAAGTGCGAAAAGTGGTTTTTCAACACTAACACAAGTGCGAAAAGTGGTTTTTCAACACTATCACAAGTGCAAAAAGTGGTTTTTCAACACTAACACAAGTGCGAAAAGTAGTTTTCCAACACTAACACAAGTGCGAAAAGTGGTTTTTCAACACTAACACAAGTGCAAAAAGTGGTTTTTCCACACTAATACAAGTGCAAAAGTGGTTTACTGCACCAACACAAGTGCGAAAAGGGGTTTTTCAACACTAACACAAGTGCAAAAAGTGGTTTTTCAACACTAACACAAGTGCGAAAAGTGGTTTTTCCACACAAATACAAGTGCAAAAGTGGTTTCCTGCACCAACACAAGTGCGAAAAGTGGTTTTTCAACACTAACACAAGTGCGAAAAGTGGTTTTTCAACACTAACACAAGTGGGAAAAGTGTTTTTTCCACACTAATACAAGTGAAAAAGTGGTTTCCTGCACCAACACAAGTGCGAAAAGTGGTTTTTCAACACTAAAACAAGTGCAAAAGGGGTATCCTGCACCAACACAAGAGCGAAAAGTGGTTTTTCAACACTAACACAAGTGCAAAAAGTGGTTTTTCCACACTAATACAAGTGCAAAAGTGGTTTCCTGCACCAACACAAGTGCGAAAAGTGGTTTTTCAACACTAAAACAAGTGCAAAAGTGGTATCCTGCACCAACACAAGTGCGAAAAGTGGTTTTTCAACACTAACACAAGTGCAAAAGTGGTATCCTGCACCAACACAAGTGCGAAAAGTGGTTTTTCAACACTAACACAAGTGCGAAAAGTGGTTTTTCCACACTAATACAAGTGCAAAAGTGGTTTCCTGCACCAACACAAGTGCGAAAAGTGGTTTTTCAACACTAACACAAGTGCAAAAAGTGGTTTTTCAACACTATCACAAGTGCAAAAAGTGTTTTTTCCACACTAATGCAAGTGCAAAGGTGGTTTCCTGCACCAACACAAGTGCGAAAAGTGGTTTTTCAACACTAACACAAGTGCGAAAAGTGGTTTGTCAACACTAACACAAGTGCGAAAAGTGGTTTTTCCACACTAATACAAGTGCAAAAGTGGTTTCCTGCACCAACACAAGTGCGAAAAGTGGTTTTCAACACTAACACAAGTGCGAAAAGTGGTTTTTCAACACTATCACAAGTGCAAAAAGTGTTTTTTCCACACTAATACAAGTGCAAAAGTGGTTTCCTGTACCAACACAAGTGCGAAAAGTGGTTTTTCAACACCAACACAAGTGCGAAAAGTCGTTTGTCAACACTAACACAAGTGCGAAAAGTGGTTTTCCACACTAATACAAGTGCAAAAGTGGTTTCCTGCACCAACACAAGTACGAAAAGTGGTTTTTCAACACTAACACAAGTGCGAAAAGTGGTTTTTTCACACTAACACAAGTGCGAAAAGTGTTTTTTCCACACTAATACAAGTGCAAAAGTGGTTTCCTGCACCAACACAAGTGCGAAAAGTGGTTTTTCAACACTAACACAAGTGCGAAAAGTGGTTTTTCAACACTATCACAAGTGCAAAAAGTGTTTTTTCCACACTAATACAAGTGCAAAAGTGGTTTCCTGCACCAACACAAGTTCGAAAAGTGTTTTTCAACACTAACACAAGTGCAAAAAGTGGTTTTTCAACACTAACACAAGTGCAAAAAGTGGTTTTTCCACACTAATACAAGTGCAAAAGTGGTTTCCTGCACCAACACAAGTGCGAAAAGTGGTTTTTCAACACTAACACAAGTGCAAAAAGTGGTTTTTCAACACTAACACAAGTGCGAAAAGTGGTTTTTCCACACAAATACAAGTGCAAAAGTGGTTTCCTGCACCAACACAAGTGCGAAAAGTGGTTTTTCAACACTAACACAAGTGCGAAAAGTGTTTTTTCAACACTAACACAAGTGCAAAAAGTGTTTTTTCTACTCTAATACAAGTGCAAAAGTGGTTTCCTGCACCAACACAAGTGCGAAAAGTGGTTTTTCAACACTAACACAAGTGCGAAAAGTGGTTTTTCAACACTAACACAAGTCCGAAAAGTGGTTTTTCAACACTAACACAAGTGCAAAAAGTGTTTTTTCCACACTAATACAAGTGCAAAAGTGGTTTCCTGCGCCAACACAAGTGCGAAAAGTGGTTTTTCAACACTAACACAAGTGCGAAAAGTGGTTTTTCAACACTAACACAAGTGCAAAAAGTGTTTTTTCTACTCTAATACAAGTGCAAAAGTGGTTTCCTGCACCAACACAAGTGCGAAAAGTGGTTTTTAAACACTAACACAAGTGCGAAAAGTGGTTTTTCAACACTAACACAAGTGCAAAAAGTGGTTTTTCCACACTAATACAAGTGCAAAAGTGGTTTCCTGCACCAACACAAGTGCGAAAAGTGGTTTTTCAACACTAACACAAGTGCAAAAAGTGTTTTTTCTACTCTAATACAAGTGCAAAAGTGGTTTCCTGCACCAACACAAGTGCGAAAAGTGGTTTTTCAACACTAACACAAGTGCGAAAAGTGGTTTTTCAACACTAACACAAGTCCGAAAAGTGGTTTTTCAACACTAACACAAGTGCAAAAAGTGTTTTTTCCACACTAATACAAGTGCAAAAGTGGTTTCCTGCACCAACACAAGTGCGAAAAGTGGTTTTTCAACACTAACACAAGTGCGAAAAGTGGTTTTTCAACACTAACACAAGTGCGAAAAGTGGTTTTTCAACGCTATCACAAGTGCAAAAAGTGTTTTTTCCACACTAATACAAGTGCAAAAAGTGGTTTTTCCACACTAATACAAGTGCAAAAGTGGTTTCCTGCACCAACACAAGTGCGAAAAGTGGTTTTTCAACACTAACACAAGTGCAAAAAGTGGTTTTTCAACACTAACACAAGTGCGAAAAGTGGTTTTTCCACACAAATACAAGTACAAAAGTGGTTTCCTGCACCAACACAAGTGCGAAAAGTGGTTTTTCAACACTAACACAAGTGCGAAAAGTGGTTTTTCAACACTAACACAAGTGCGAAAAGTGTTTTTTCCACACTAATACAAGTGCAAAAGTGGTTTCCTGTACCAACACAAGTGCGAAAAGTGGTTTTTCAACACCAACACAAGTGCGAAAAGTCGTTTGTCAACACTAACACAAGTGCGAAAAGTGGTTTTCCACACTAATACAAGTGCAAAAGTGGTTTCCTGCACCAACACAAGTACGAAAAGTGGTTTTTCAACACTAACACAAGTGCGAAAAGTGGTTTTTTCACACTGACACAAGTGCGAAAAGTGTTTTTTCCACACTAATACAAGTGCAAAAGTGGTTTCCTGCACCAACACAAGTGCGAAAAGTGGTTTTTCAACACTAACACAAGTGCGAAAAGTGGTTTTTCAACACTATCACAAGTGCAAAAAGTGTTTTTTCCACACTAATACAAGTGCAAAAGTGGTTTCCTGCACCAACACAAGTTCGAAAAGTGGTTTTTCAACACTAACACAAGTGCAAAAAGTGGTTTTTCAACACTAACACAAGTACAAAAAGTGGTTTTTCCACACTAATACAAGTGCAAAAGTGGTTTCCTGCACCAACACAAGTGCGAAAAGTGGTTTTTCAACACTAACACAAGTGCAAAAAGTGGCTTTTCAACACTAACACAAGTGCGAAAAGTGGTTTTTCCACACAAATACAAGTGCAAAAGTGGTTTCCTGCACCAACACAAGTGCGAAAAGTGGTTTTTCAACACTAACACAAGTGCGAAAAGTGTTTTTTCAACACTAACACAAGTGCAAAAAGTGTTTTTTCTACTCTAATACAAGTGCAAAAGTGGTTTCCTGCACCAACACAAGTGCGAAAAGTGGTTTTTCAACACTAACACAAGTGCGAAAAGTGGTTTATCAACACTAACACAAGTGCAAAAAGTGTTTTTTCTACTCTAATACAAGTGCAAAAGTGGTTTCCTGCACCAACACAAGTGCGAAAAGTGTTTTTTCAACACTAACACAAGTGCGAAAAGTGGTTTTTCAACACTAACACAAGTGCGAAAAGTGGTTTTTCAACACTAACACAAGTGCAAAAAGTGGTTTTTCCACACTAATACAAGTGCAAAAGTGGTTACCTGCACCAACACAAGTGTGAAAAGTGGTTTTTCAACACTAACACAAGTGCGAAAAGTGGTTTTTCCACACTAATACAAGTGCAAAAGTGGTTTCCTGCACCAACACAAGTGCGAAAAGTGGTTTTTCAACACTAACACAAGTGCGAAAAGTGGTTTTTCAACACTATCACAAGTGCAAAAAGTGGTTTTTCAACACTAACACAAGTGCGAAAAGTAGTTTTCCAACACTAACACAAGTGCGAAAAGTGGTTTTTCAACACTAACACAAGTGCAAAAAGTGGTTTTTCCACACTAATACAAGTGCAAAAGTGGTTTACTGCACCAACACAAGTGCGAAAAGGGGTTTTTCAACACTAACACAAGTGCAAAAAGTGGTTTTTCAACACTAACACAAGTGCGAAAAGTGGTTTTTCCACACAAATACAAGTGCAAAAGTGGTTTCCTGCACCAACACAAGTGCGAAAAGTGGTTTTTCAACACTAACACAAGTGCGAAAAGTGGTTTTTCAACACTAACACAAGTGGGAAAAGTGTTTTTTCCACACTAATACAAGTGAAAAAGTGGTTTCCTGCACCAACACAAGTGCGAAAAGTGGTTTTTCAACACTAAAACAAGTGCAAAAGGGGTATCCTGCACCAACACAAGCGCGAAAAGTGGTTTTTAAACACTAACACAAGTGCAAAAAGTGGTTTTTCCACACTAATACAAGTGCAAAAGTGGTTTCCTGCACCAACACAAGTGCGAAAAGTGGTTTTTCAACACTAAAACAAGTGCAAAAGTGGTATCCTGCACCAACACAAGTGCGAAAAGTGGTTTTTCAACACTAACACAAGTGCAAAAGTGGTATCCTGCACCAACACAAGTGCGAAAAGTGGTTTTTCAACACTAACACAAGTGCGAAAAGTGGTTTTTCCACACTAATACAAGTGCAAAAGTGGTTTCCTGCACCAACACAAGTGCGAAAAGTGGTTTTTCAACACTAACACAAGTGCAAAAAGTGGTTTTTCAACACTATCACAAGTGCAAAAAGTGTTTTTTCCACACTAATGCAAGTGCAAAAGTGGTTTCCTGCACCAACACAAGTGCGAAAAGTGGTTTTTCAACACTAACACAAGTGCGAAAAGTGGTTTGTCAACACTAACACAAGTGCGAAAAGTGGTTTTTCCACACTAATACAAGTGCAAAAGTGGTTTCCTGCACCAACACAAGTGCGAAAAGTGGTTTTTCAACACTAACACAAGTGCGAAAAGTGGTTTTTCAACACTATCACAAGTGCAAAAAGTGTTTTTTCCACACTAATACAAGTGCAAAAGTGGTTTCCTGTACCAACACAAGTGCGAAAAGTGGTTTTTCAACACCAACACAAGTGCGAAAAGTCGTTTGTCAACACTAACACAAGTGCGAAAAGTGGTTTTCCACACTAATACAAGTGCAAAAGTGGTTTCCTGCACCAACACAAGTGCGAAAAGTGGTTTTTCAACACTAACACAAGTGCGAAAAGTGGTTTTTTCACACTAACACAAGTGCGAAAAGTGTTTTTTCCACACTAATACAAGTGCAAAAGTGGTTTCCTGCACCAACACAAGTGCGAAAAGTGGTTTTTCAACACTAACACAAGTGCGAAAAGTGGTTTTTCAACACTATCACAAGTGCAAAAAGTGTTTTTTCCACACTAATACAAGTGCAAAAGTGGTTTCCTGCACCAACACAAGTTCGAAAAGTGGTTTTTCAACACTAACACATGTGCAAAAAGTGGTTTTTCAACACTAACACAAGTGCAAAAAGTGGTTTTTCCCACACTAATACAAGTGCAAAAGTGGTTTCCTGCACCAACACAAGTGCGAAAAGTGGTTTTTCAACACTAACACAAGTGCAAAAAGTGGTTTTTCAACACTAACACAAGTGCGAAAAGTGGTTTTTCCACACAAATACAAGTGCAAAAGTGGTTTCCTGCACCAACACAAGTGCGAAAAGTGGTTTTTCAACACTAACACAAGTGCGAAAAGTGTTTTTTCAACACTAACACAAGTGCAAAAAGTGTTTTTTCTACTCTAATACAAGTGCAGAAGTGGTTTCCTGCACCAACACAAGTGCGAAAAGTGGTTTTTCAACACTAACACAAGTGCGAAAAGTGGTTTTTCAACACTAACACAAGTCCGAAAAGTGGTTTTTCAACACTAACACAAGTGCAAAAAGTGTTTTTTCCACACTAATACAAGTGCAAAAGTGGTTTCCTGCGCCAACACAAGTGCGAAAAGTGGTTTTTCAACACTAACACAAGTGCGAAAAGTGGTTTTTCAACACTAACACAAGTGCGAAAAGTGGTTTTTCAACGCTATCACAAGTGCAAAAAGTGTTTTTTCCACACTAATACAAGTGCAAAAGTGGTTTCCTGCACCAACACAAGTGCGAAAAGTGGTTTTTCAACACTAACACAAGTGCAAAAAGTGTTTTTTCTACTCTAATACAAGTGCAAAAGTGGTTTCCTGCACCAACACAAGTGCGAAAAGTGGTTTTTCAACACTAACACAAGTGCGAAAAGTGTTTTTTCAACACTAACACAAGTGTGAAAAGTGGTTTTTCAACACTAACACAAGTGCGAAAAGTGGTTTTTCCACACAAATACAAGTGCAAAAGTGGTTTCCTGCACCAACACAAGTGCGAAAAGTGGTTTTTCAACACTAACACAAGTGCGAAAAGTGGTTTTTCAACACTAACACAAGTGCAAAAAGTGGTTTTTCCACACTAATACAAGTGCAAAAGTGGTTTCCTGCACCAACACAAGTGCGAAAAGTGGTTTTTCAACACTAACACAAGTGCAAAAAGTGTTTTTTCTACTCTAATACAAGTGCAAAAGTGGTTTCCTGCACCAACACAAGTGCGAAAAGTGGTTTTTCAACACTAACACAAGTGCGAAAAGTGGTTTTTCAACGCTATCACAAGTGCAAAAAGTGTTTTTTCCACACTAATACAAGTGCAAAAAGTGGTTTTTCCACACTAATACAAGTGCAAAAGTGGTTTCCTGCACCAACACAAGTGCGAAAAGTGGTTTTTCAACACTAACACAAGTGCAAAAAGTGGTTTTTCAACACTAACACAAGTGCGAAAAGTGGTTTTTCCACACAAATACAAGTACAAAAGTGGTTTCCTGCACCAACACAAGTGCGAAAAGTGGTTTTTCAACACCAACACAAGTGCGAAAAGTGGTTTTTCAACACTAACACAAGTGCGAAAAGTGTTATTTCCACACTAATACAAGTGCAAAAGTGGTTTCCTGCACCAACACAAGTGCGAAAAGTGGTTTTTCAACACTAACACAAGTGCGAAAAGTGGTTTTTCAACACTATCACAAGTGCAAAAATTGTTTTTTCCACACTAATACAAGTGCAAAAGTGGTTTCCTGCACCAACACAAGTGCGAAAAGTGGTTTTTCAACACTAACACAAGTGCAAAAAGTGGTTTTTCAACACTAACACAAGTGCGAAAAGTGGTTTTTCCACACTAATACAAGTGCAAAAGTGGTTTCCTGCACCAACACAAGTGCGAAAAGTGGTTTTTCAACACTAACACAAGTGCAAAAAGTGGTTTTTCAACACTAACACAAGTGCGAAAAGTGGTTTTTCCACACAAATACAAGTGCAAAAGTGGTTTCCTGCACCAACACAAGTGCGAAAAGTGGTTTTTCAACACTAACACAAGTGCGAAAAGTGGTTTTTCAACACTATCACAAGTGCAAAAAGTGTTTTTTCCACACTAATACAAGTGCAAAAGTGGTTTCCTGCACCAACACAAGTTCGAAAAGTGGTTTTTCAACACTAACACAAGTGCAAAAAGTGGTTTTTCAACACTAACACAAGTGCAAAAAGTGGTTTTTCCACACTAATACAAGTGCAAAAGTGGTTTCCTGCACCAACACAAGTGCGAAAAGTGGTTTTTCAACACTAACACAAGTGCGAAAAGTGGTTTTTCAACACTAACACAAGTGCAAAAAGTGTTTTTTCTACTCTAATACAAGTGCAAAAGTGGTTTCCTGCACCAACACAAGTGCGAAAAGTGGTTTTTCAACACTAACACAAGTGCGAAAAGTGTTTTTTCAACACTAACACAAGTGTGAAAAGTGGTTTTTCAACACTAACACAAGTGCGAAAAGTGGTTTTTTCACACTAATACAAGTGCAAAAGTGGTTTCCTGCACCAACACAAGTGCGAAAAGTGGTTTTTCAACACTAACACAAGTGCGAAAAGTGGTTTTTCAACACTAACACAAGTGCAAAAAGTGGTTTTTCCACACTAATACAAGTGCAAAAGTGGTTTCCTGCACCAACACAAGTGCGAAAAGTGGTTTTTCAACACTAACACAAGTGCAAAAAGTGTTTTTTCTACTCTAATACAAGTGCAAAAGTGGTTTCCTGCACCAACACAAGTGCGAAAAGTGGTTTTTCAACACTAACACAAGTGCGAAAAGTGGTTTTTCAACACTAACACAAGTCCGAAAAGTGGTTTTTCAACACTAACACAAGTGCAAAAAGTGTTTTTTCCACACTAATACAAGTGCAAAAGTGGTTTCCTGCACCAACACAAGTGCGAAAAGTGGTTTTTCAACACTAACACAAGTGCGAAAAGTGGTTTTTCAACACTAACACAAGTGCGAAAAGTGGTTTTTCAACGCTATCACAAGTGCAAAAAGTGTTTTTTCCACACTAATACAAGTGCAAAAAGTGGTTTTTCCACACTAATACAAGTGCAAAAGTGGTTTCCTGCACCAACACAAGTGCGAAAAGTGGTTTTTCAACACTAACACAAGTGCAAAAAGTGGTTTTTCAACACTAACACAAGTGCGAAAAGTGGTTTTTCCACACAAATACAAGTGCAAAAGTGGTTTCCTGCACCAACACAAGTGCGAAAAGTGGTTTTTCAACACTAACACAAGTGCGAAAAGTGGTTTTTCAACACTAACACAAGTGCGAAAAGTGTTTTTTCCACACTAATACAAGTGCAAAAGTGGTTTCCTGCACCAACACAAGTGCGAAAAGTGGTTTTTCAACACTAACACAAGTGCGAAAAGTGGTTTTTCAACACTATCACAAGTGCAAAAATTGTTTTTTCCACACTAATACAAGTGCAAAAGTGGTTTCCTGCACCAACACAAGTGCGAAAAGTGGTTTTTCAACACTAACACAAGTGCAAAAAGTGGTTTTTCAACACTAACACAAGTGCAAAAAGTGGTTTTTCCACACTAATACAAGTGCAAAAGTGGTTTCCTGCACCAACACAAGTGCGAAAAGTGGTTTTTCAACACTAACACAAGTGCAAAAAGTGGTTTTTCAACACTAACACAAGTGCGAAAAGTGGTTTTTCCACACAAATACAAGTGCAAAAGTGGTTTCCTGCACCAACACAAGTGCGAAAAGTGGTTTTTCAACACTAACACAAGTGCGAAAAGTGGTTTTTCAACACTAACACAAGTGCGAAAAGTGTTTTTTCCACACTAATACAAGTGCAAAAGTGGTTTCCTGCACCAACACAAGTGCGAAAAGTGGTTTTCAACACTAACACAAGTGCGAAAAGTGGTTTTTCAACAGTAACACAAGTGCAAAAAGTGGTTTTTCCACACTAATACAAGTGCAAAAGTGGTTTCCTGCACCAACACAAGTGCGAAAAGTGGTTTTTCAACACTAACACAAGTGCAAAAAGTGGTTTTTCAACACTAACACAAGTGCGAAAAGTGGTTTTTCCACACAAATACAAGTGCAAAAGTGGTTTCCTGCACCAACACAAGTGCGAAAAGTGGTTTTTCAACACTAACACAAGTGCGAAAAGTGGTTTTTCAACACTAACACAAGTGCAAAAAGTGTTTTTCCCACACTAATACAAGTGCAAAAGTGGTTTCCTGCACCAACACAAGTGCGAAAAGTGGTTTTTCAACACTAACACAAGTGCGAAAAGTGGTTTTTCAACACTAACACAAGTGCGAAAAGTGGTTTTTCAACGCTATCACAAGTGCAAAAAGTGTTTTTTCCACACTAATACAAGTGCAAAAGTGGTTTCCTGCACCAACACAAGTGCGAAAAGTGGTTTTTCAACACTAACACAAGTGCAAAAAGTGTTTTTTCTACTCTAATACAAGTGCAAAAGTGGTTTCCTGCACCAACACAAGTGCGAAAAGTGGTTTTTCAACACTAACACAAGTGCGAAAAGTGGTTTTTCAACACTAACACAAGTCCGAAAAGTGGTTTTTCAACACTAACACAAGTGCAAAAAGTGTTTTTTCCACACTAATACAAGTGCAAAAGTGGTTTCCTGCACCAACACAAGTGCGAAAAGTGGTTTTTCAACACTAACACAAGTGCGAAAAGTGGTTTTTCAACACTAACACAAGTGCGAAAAGTGGTTTTTCAACGCTATCACAAGTGCAAAAAGTGTTTTTTCCACACTAATACAAGTGCAAAAGTGGTTTCCTGCACCAACACAAGTGCGAAAAGTGGTTTTTCAACACTAACACAAGTGCAAAAAGTGTTTTTTCTACTCTAATACAAGTGCAAAAGTGGTTTCCTGCACCAACACAAGTGCGAAAAGTGGTTTTTCAACACTAACACAAGTGCGAAAAGTGTTTTTTCAACACTAACACAAGTGTGAAAAGTGGTTTTTCAACACTAACACAAGTGCGAAAAGTGGTTTTTCCACACTAATACAAGTGCAAAAGTGGTTTCCTGCACCAACACAAGTGCGAAAAGTGGTTTTTCCCACACTAATACAAGTGCAAAAGTGGTTTCCTGCACCAACACAAGTGCGAAAAGTGGTTTTTCAACACTAACACAAGTGCAAAAAGTGGTTTTTCAACACTAACACAAGTGCGAAAAGTGGTTTTTCCACACAAATACAAGTGCAAAAGTGGTTTCCTGCACCAACACAAGTGCGAAAAGTGGTTTTTCAACACTAACACAAGTGCGAAAAGTGTTTTTTCAACACTAACACAAGTGCAAAAAGTGTTTTTTCTACTCTAATACAAGTGCAGAAGTGGTTTCCTGCACCAACACAAGTGCGAAAAGTGGTTTTTCAACACTAACACAAGTGCGAAAAGTGGTTTTTCAACACTAACACAAGTCCGAAAAGTGGTTTTTCAACACTAACACAAGTGCAAAAAGTGTTTTTTCCACACTAATACAAGTGCAAAAGTGGTTTCCTGCGCCAACACAAGTGCGAAAAGTGGTTTTTCAACACTAACACAAGTGCGAAAAGTGGTTTTTCAACACTAACACAAGTGCGAAAAGTGGTTTTTCAACGCTATCACAAGTGCAAAAAGTGTTTTTTCCACACTAATACAAGTGCAAAAGTGGTTTCCTGCACCAACACAAGTGCGAAAAGTGGTTTTTCAACACTAACACAAGTGCAAAAAGTGTTTTTTCTACTCTAATACAAGTGCAAAAGTGGTTTCCTGCACCAACACAAGTGCGAAAAGTGGTTTTTCAACACTAACACAAGTGCGAAAAGTGTTTTTTCAACACTAACACAAGTGTGAAAAGTGGTTTTTCAACACTAACACAAGTGCGAAAAGTGGTTTTTCCACACAAATACAAGTGCAAAAGTGGTTTCCTGCACCAACACAAGTGCGAAAAGTGGTTTTTCAACACTAACACAAGTGCGAAAAGTGGTTTTTCAACACTAACACAAGTGCAAAAAGTGGTTTTTCCACACTAATACAAGTGCAAAAGTGGTTTCCTGCACCAACACAAGTGCGAAAAGTGGTTTTTCAACACTAACACAAGTGCAAAAAGTGTTTTTTTCTACTCTAATACAAGTGCAAAAGTGGTTTCCTGCACCAACACAAGTGCGAAAAGTGGTTTTTCAACACTAACACAAGTGCGAAAAGTGGTTTTTCAACGCTATCACAAGTGCAAAAAGTGTTTTTTCCACACTAATACAAGTGCAAAAAGTGGTTTTTCCACACTAATACAAGTGCAAAAGTGGTTTCCTGCACCAACACAAGTGCGAAAAGTGGTTTTTCAACACTAACACAAGTGCAAAAAGTGGTTTTTCAACACTAACACAAGTGCGAAAAGTGGTTTTTCCACACAAATACAAGTACAAAAGTGGTTTCCTGCACCAACACAAGTGCGAAAAGTGGTTTTTCAACACCAACACAAGTGCGAAAAGTGGTTTTTCAACACTAACACAAGTGCGAAAAGTGTTATTTCCACACTAATACAAGTGCAAAAGTGGTTTCCTGCACCAACACAAGTGCGAAAAGTGGTTTTTCAACACTAACACAAGTGCGAAAAGTGGTTTTTCAACACTATCACAAGTGCAAAAATTGTTTTTTCCACACTAATACAAGTGCAAAAGTGGTTTCCTGCACCAACACAAGTGCGAAAAGTGGTTTTTCAACACTAACACAAGTGCAAAAAGTGGTTTTTCAACACTAACACAAGTGCGAAAAGTGGTTTTTCCACACTAATACAAGTGCAAAAGTGGTTTCCTGCACCAACACAAGTGCGAAAAGTGGTTTTTCAACACTAACACAAGTGCAAAAAGTGGTTTTTCAACACTAACACAAGTGCGAAAAGTGGTTTTTCCACACAAATACAAGTGCAAAAGTGGTTTCCTGCACCAACACAAGTGCGAAAAGTGGTTTTTCAACACTAACACAAGTGCGAAAAGTGGTTTTTCAACACTATCACAAGTGCAAAAAGTGTTTTTTCCACACTAATACAAGTGCAAAAGTGGTTTCCTGCACCAACA